>NC_132795.1:87373147-87505647 GCF_048418805.1 Vulpes vulpes
CTATCTATCTATCTATCTATCTATCTACTTAAGAGAGGGAGAGAATTCATACCTGTGCATGTGCAAGCAGGGGGAAGGGCATAGAGAGAGGGAGAGAGAATCTCCAGCAGATTACCTGCTGAGCATGGAGCCTAATGCGGGGCTGGATCTCACTATCCTGAGATCATGACTCTGAGATCATGACCTGAGCTGAAATCAAGACTCATATTTAGCCGACTGAGCCACCCAGGTGTCCTGGTGAAAGAGCTTTAGAACTTAATGTGGGATCATACTGCCAGAGAAGGAGGGGTGGTGGGAATGGGATGATGATGACTGAGAAGCCTCTGTTCTTTCGAAGTCAGAAAACAAATGATATTTTAATGGGCAAGCCATCAAAAAATGTTTTATGTTTTATATCATGAAAGGAAAATACATTGTAAGGTCTGCTTTAAATAGCAAGTGACTAGAGAAAAAATGCAACAAGATAGATAATACTTAGTATCCGGTCCTAACCAGGCACATGGCTTGGAGAAGGGCAGGAGAAACTTGATTAAAGTTTCATTTGTCAGATGGAGAAACTGAGGCACAGTTGTACAAATTCACCTAGCTAATAAAAAGGGCATGTGAGATTTGAATTCAGGCAGTCTACCTCCAGAATCTGAATCATACCTACTATATTATAAGCCAGGAAGTATAATTTTAACATTTGTGTTGGAAGGTTTTCCTGGGGTGGGAGTGGATGCAGGAAAAAAAGATAGCATGTTTTAAAGGAAAAAAGGTAAAAGTGGAATGTCCAAAATTCTAGGGTGTGGCCAAAATAGTTACTTATCTTTTTGCATCTTCAAAATATGTAGGACTTAATTATCCCATATCCTGTATGTTTAATCATATAGGATCGGCTCTGAGGAATGAGTTAGTGCCAGATGATATGGGCATATATGAATTACCATTTGTCATGTGTCACAATAACACTGACATGAAGGGCCATGTTTCTTCCCATTCGTAGGTTCTTCAATATACGGGAACATTTAGTGTGACTGGGTGTTTTTTTTTCCTGTCAAAATAAGTGAAGAAGTATAAAAGAATATTGAACCCCTATTTTCCGTGGAGCACTATATATTTGGAAAATTATCAAAATTGTCAGTTACATTTTTCTTCTTCAATTTTTAAAATGTTTTAATTTCAAATTATATCACACGATTAGTAAAAGCATATAAAACATAAAGCACAGCTTTAATGATTATTTCCAAGTGAACATCCATGCAGCTCTCATTCTGGCCAAGAAAGGAACATTCCCAACAACCTAAAAATGCCCTTTCCCTATCTAGCACCCCATCACAACTCATACTTTTCCATAAGGTAGCCACTATTATAATGTCAGTTTTATTTTTAACTCTCTTTTTTAAATAACCAAATATCCATCAAACCACAAAGCCTAAAAATTATCTTACTCTCTACCATCGATCCACTGAGTTACTAATTTAACAATTGTATAGTCATACCATGCAATGCCAAGTTTATAAATGTAATTCATGAAAAATCACCAGTGTTTGAGGAAAAAGTTATACTATTTATTTCTAAAGAATCATTGCTGTTCACTAAGGGAGAGTGTCCTGTGTTTTCATGTAACAAGAGCTAGGATGATAGCTATTAAACGCTGTTTCTATAGAATAGAGTCAGTTTGATGACAACTATATATTCTGTTTGTATTTCACAAAGAACTTTTGAAATTGTTTTCTCAATGCTGTGATAAAATGGAGGTAAACATTATTATTACCACCTTTTATAGGTGAGAGATGAGCTAATATCATTAGTACTCCTCTCGCAGAGAGGTTGGGTGAGGTGCCCAGGAGCACACAACCAGGAAGTGGCACTGTGGAGACTCAAAGCCAGGTCTCTGCGTCTCACCCTTTCCACTTGATCCTTCTGCTTCTTTTAAAATGAAATGTTTAATAGCCATCTTTTAACTTTTCAAAGTAACAAATAGTTCACTAGGTTCTTTTAATTCAGAAGACTTCTTAGCAGCCCTGTAAGGTAGGTAGAACAGGAGTTTTGAGTCTCATTTGGTGAAAAAGCTGAGGTTCAAAGATGCAAGGTGATGACATTCAGTCACATATCCAGCAGGTAGTAGAGTCTGGTTTGAAGTCCTTTATGTGGATTCCAGAGTGAGGTGGAGGATGAGAGGAAAGCGGGACCCCCGAGGGGTCCCATCGTTTTTTCCATCCTTCGCCTCTGACCACTGTGGCCACAGATGCTGTCCTTGACCTCCAGGGAAGACTCAGGAAGTGGCTGAGACTAAAGTTTGGGGAAGTGGCCCCCTCATTGTGGAAAGACTATGTTAGGAGGAGAGAGGAAGATGGAGGAGAAATTAAAAGAATAGAAAGAATACAAAAGTGGTCCTGAACTTTCAAGTAAGAGATTTATCATGAAAAGGCGAATATGCCAGCCAGGGACTACCTTACTATCTATGACATATCCTGAAGAGCAATGATGACTGAAGAGAATGACACATCAGGAAAATGAATCATTAGATTGGTTTTGAAGTCAATTGGATAAAAGTATAGTTTCATTCCTCTTAATAAACTTTCACATTTTTTTCTCTAGCCCCATTATTCCCAATTTGGGGGTGTTTAGAGATAACTTTTAGCTCTATTTCATCTACAATAACATGTGAAGATGAAAAGTATCTATACTTCATCTGTTTTTCAAGCATCTTTTCTTGGTTTTTCTGCCTGTGTCTCAAAGAGGCATGTAAAACTCTTTCCAGGGGCACCTGGGTGGCTCAGTCAGTTAGGTATCTGACTCTTGATTTCAGCTCAGCTCTTGATCTCAGAACCATGGGATCCAGGCCTGCATTGGGCTCCGCACTCAATGCAGAGTCTGCTTGTCTTTCTCCCTCTACTCCTCCCCCTGCTCTCTCTCACTCTCTCTTTCTCTCTCTCAAATAAATAAATAAAATCTTTAAAAAAAATAAAATTCTTTCCACAAGCATTTAAGACATATCCTAATTTAATAGAATAATAAGCACATGCCTTATAGCACTCTTAGGAGGGAAAGAAAGGGAGATCCCAAACCAAACCATTATAGGGCATTGCAGCCCTATAAAGGTAAAGAGACTTCATCAAAGTAGATCCAGGAGGACCAAGTCTTATTTATTACAGAGTTGGAACAGGTAGCTAATTTTAAAGTCATTTCCTAAGCACAAACACCAAAGTGATGATGATATCAGTGCATTGCCATTCCTCCCTTAAATATTTAAGGGAGGAATATTTAATATTTAAACATGTAAAACCAGCAATTAGAGAAGCAACATCAAGCAGGGTTTCACAGTCCAGTCTCAGAAAGAATCTTATTTGTTGTTGTTCTTCTTTCTCATTCAAATTATTTTGAGATTTCATATGCTTAAACTCAATCATAAAATTGAATTCAGATATAACCTTTTGCAGTATGTGGAGCTAATGAAATCACCCCAAAGGTCATTTGCTTAAGCAATAAGCACTTCAAATTGATCATGATCAGTTAAGCTATCAACTCCATGTAACGATTTTTTTCTCTCCTCTTTTTCCTTTTAGTACTTACTCAAGTACCAGAATTAGAAGATCAGTTTGTCCCTAGTGTTTAACATCCAATTTTCTACCAATCAGAACACCAAACATGCTCTGTTAGATTTATGATGCTCTTAAAATGAGTTTTACTTTACAAGTCAAGGTACAATCACCAATTATGTTGACATATATTACAAACTATGTAAAACCTTAGATAAAAGCCAAAAAGGAAATAAATCTGTGTACCACATATCTAATAATTAGATATTGTGGGAAATTTTGAAATATGTGAGGATGTGGTTGTAGACATATCTATGAAAATAAAGGACACTAATTCAAATTCAATATTTTTAGCTCAGTGTTCAAGATCAATTTTTATTTCTTTCTCTTTAATAGCAGTTTGGTAAGTCAGACTGTATATAATAACATTATGTATCAACTTTATGTCAATCAAGTAAAAATAATTATGTCAGTAAACTTAAAAAACAAATTCACATACTGCTATCATGGATTATGTATCACAATTCCTTTAAAAATTTCTAGGAATATGGGACACGTGGGTGGCTCAGTGGTTGAGTGTCTGCCTTTGGCTCAGGGCGTGATCCCGGTCCCCGGATTGAGTCCCACATTGGGCTCTCTGCGAGGAGCCTGCCTCTCCCTCTTGTCTGCATCTCTGCCTCTCTCTCTGTGTCTCTCATGAATAAATAAATAAAATCTTTAAAAAAATTATAGGAATCATGTGACAAAACTTTGGCCTTATAGTTAGGAGACTGACTTCAATTGTTCTAAAAAATATATAATTATTTATCATGTGAATATATATATGCCAACAGTTCCTCTTTGCTTTTTAGTTGGGTGCTCAATATTGGGCCAGTTCATAACACATAACCTCTCCTCTGGAAAATGAACAGGGAAAGAGGAGTGGGAATTTAAATAATCAATTGCATTACCTAGTCAACAACCCCAGCAAGGCAGCTGATGGTTCCTGAGGTTGAAAAGAAATTAAAATGAGGTTTGGAGACTGTGGGTTTAATTTTTTCTTCCTAGTATGTATTCCAACCTAGTGTATCAAACAACCTCTACTATTAGAGATCAGAGGAGGGGACCAGTTAAATGGATAATGGTGCTTCCCCCAGAACCATAGTCATTGTTTACCTACCTCTCAGATTCTGAATATATGCTTTATAGAATAATCTACCACTGTTCTTTCATCAGTGAAAGAACTATTTCTTCTATTTCTCAGAAAGCCTTTATTTATTTTGTATTCTTTTTTTTTTTTAAGATTTTTTTTTTTTAATTTTTATTTATTTATGATAGTCACAGAGAGAGAGAAAGAGTCAGAGACACAGGCAGAGGGAGAAGCAGGCTCCATGCACCGGGAGCCCGATGTGGGATTCGATCCCGGGTCTCCAGGATCACGCCCTAGGCCAAAGGCAGGCGCCAAACCGCTGCGCCACCCAGGGATCCCTTATTTTGTATTCTATCCAAGATTTTCATTTTGGCTAAAATATTGTAAATGCGATGATATTAATTTGGTTATTCTTTTCTTGCATCATTCAGATCATTTGTTTTGGATCCCATGTACAACATATAAGCAAATCCTGTTGGCTCTACCTTCAAAATGTGTCCTGAATCCAATCATTTATCTTTATCTCCAAGTCACTACACCTCTCACCTAGACCACAGAAAAAGTTCCTGACAGGTCTCCTTGCTTTTACTCTAGCCTCGGATAGTCTACTTCTCACAAAACAGTAATTCTTTCCAAATTTAAATTAGATCATGTCATTCCCCTGCTCCATCACACTTAGAACAAGACACTAAGTTCTCACCATAGTTTATGGGGCCCTGCAAGATCTGACATCAGGCTTCCCCATTTTCACCCCTCTTCTGTGTTCCAACTACGCTGGCTGGCCCCCTTTGCAGCTATTGGACACACAAGCAAGCTCTCTCTTTAGGGCCTTTGCTTTTACAGTCACCTCCACCTGACAGGTTCTATCCCCAAATACACATGGTTCATGCCTTCACTCCATTTAGGTCTTCACTCAAATATCAGCTCCTCAGAAAAGCCCTCTCCGACCATCCCATCTCAAGTGGGTTTAAGTCTCCCTGTTCCTCTATGTTAGTTTTCCTCAGAGCACTTATTGCTATCTAAAATAATATTATTGGTTAATTGCTCTATTGGTTACTTGTCCGGCTTATCCAA
Source organism: Vulpes vulpes (assembly GCF_048418805.1). NCBI lineage: Eukaryota > Metazoa > Chordata > Mammalia > Carnivora > Canidae > Vulpes > Vulpes vulpes. The sequence continues at coordinate 87,378,875 of NC_132795.1, forward strand.
AATATCTGCCCCAGAATATGAACTCACAGAAGTCAAAGACTTCCCTCTTCCACACCTCCTCCTCCTTCCTCTTTTTCTTTTTCTTCTTCTTTAGCAATTTTATACCTGAGAAGTGGAACTAGGGCTTAGAATGTAGAAGGACTTGAAAAATTTGTTGAAAGGTTATTTGAGGAATGAATTTTCTTTTTAGTATAATGTGACATAAGTATCTCACATTTTTTCCCCAGATAGTTTACCAATGGTCCCAGGACCCTGCTCCTTTCTCCACTGATAGACATGCTCATCATTGTGACAGTAAACATTTAGTACACATTTGCTTGTGTTTGTGGGGATTCCTCATCTATCTCGCTCTTTTGGAACCAGTATCATGCTGCTTTAACCATTGTAGTTTTGTGATGTATTTTGATAACTGACAGGCTCATTCTTCTTAGTTTTGACAGTTGATCATTAGAATGACCCCTTCAAAAAAGTTAGATTTTAGCTGGAATTACGTATGGCTATGAGCTATATATAGCTGAATTTATTAACTATGAATATTTTGCATCTTTTACAAAGATGGGTCTTTCCAATTCAAAATAAATATGTTCTCTCCATTTATTCAAGTCTTTTTTAAATGGCTCAATAAAATTTAGTTGTTTTCTTTATTTCTGCACATTTCTCATTAGGTTTATTCTCAAGGATTTTGTATTTCAGATATTATGTATAAGTGGTTTCCAATTGAGATTTAGCTATATTTTAAGTGATATTTTCCAGTGAGTCCCACCTGGTAGCTTTCTCTCTGTGCTGTGCAACTGAAGATTTGAGTTCAAGTATTTTCAAACAGTGAGTTCATTTTTTCATAACTCATGGTTTTGTTGTTTATGGATTTAATAAAATCATATATTTCTAAAAATTCCACATTATGGTCATCTGTCCCGATCCCACCTCTCCCTATTCCCTTTATCAAAATAATTAATAGAATTTGTCATTTGCATTTATACAAAAGTTGCTTGTCTGTTGAACATTTTATCAATCATCCACCCAGAAATACACCATGACAATTAGTTTCACACCATTCCAATATTACAAGTCAGTTGAAATTAATTTTTGAAGAAAAAAAGGAACAGTTTTCCTTTTCAAGCATATAGATAAAAAGAATTTTCTATATTGTGTCTGGCATGGAAATAACTCATTCCTTTTTTAAAGAAATAGTCTAAACAATGAAAGGTAAAGCCAAAAGAAAAATCACAAGATCTTAAATTAGAAAATACAATAATGTAAGTAGAAAATATCATAGGTACAAAAATAATTCAGATCTGTACAATATACTTCTTCTTGTATCATATGTATATTTTATAGGTTTGGTTTATATAATTGCCAGAAATACATTACATAAGTCAGAAATAACCCTGCAAATCCTAGGGGTTTTTTTCTGTTTATTTGCAAAATTTCAGGATTTAACAAATGTTTCTTTTACTACATGTATTGCCATTGCTTTTCATGTGCACATAGTATACTCTTCTCAGCTCCAGTGCAAGACACCCACACCAGATACTGTCCTGGAGAAGGTCCAGGGCTCGGAAATATAATTTATCCTCATTAATCACTGTACGTAGGGTGTTCTGGGATGAAATCATTTAGAGTGTACGATATGTTATAATATGAATAATCTAAAATTACCACTGTGACTTCCATTTGAAAAACTGTAACAATTTCGTGGTGAGTGAGGATTTTGCCCCCAAATAAGAATTATTGATAAAATTATGTCACATTAGCTGTACAGGTCCAATAATCCCACGGTGTTTTCTAAAAGAAGATGGTCAAAAAATAAAAATAAAAATAAGCTGGTCAGTTAGACCTGTATGATTTTTTATGTCTCACATGGCAAAAATAAAATCCCTCTCTTACTTGATTTGTTTAGTATGTATCCTTCTGCTTCTCTTGATGATGTTAATGAGCAATACGAATAGCATACTGATAGTTGGTTTCAGAAGACCCGTTTAAAAAAGATGTCCACTTCTGAAATGGGATGCTGATATTTTCTCCCTTCTTTTCTGCCTTAGGAAAACAAGCTAAAAACAAATCCAGGGGAAATGTTCCTCATATTATATTAAGGAGGTGGCAATATTTCCATACTGAAGTGGGCAGGGGTAGGGACAAGAGTAAGGAGCAGTGTAGCTCCAGCCAATGCAAAGGAGACTCCCGTGGAGTCAACAACACACTTGTCTTTGAGAACTTGAGGGTAGGTGGCTCTAAATTAAATATTAACATTTAAAAAAATGAGGTCTTGGCTGGCTGTCACTACACAGAGGAGACCTAAATTGGGCTGTGGCCCTGAGGTCCCAGCTCCACTGGCAGACACTGCACTGAGAGAGGGCGAAGCAGTCTGCCTGTAGTGGGAGGTGGGCTTGCAACTTCATTTTCCTCTGACATGTTTTGTTGGCTGATTAATAGGCTGACACTAATTTAGGTCTCAGCAGACTAGAATGTTCTGTAACAGGATAGAGAAGGAGGGGGTTAGAGGGTTGGGAGGGGGATAACAGAATGTGAGATGTCTCAGATTTGGGCCCAGGGAAACCCAGGGCATATTTTAAAGACCTTACCCGCTGGCAAATTGAGAATGAAAAAGCCAGTGCCTTAAACAATTAATTTTGCTAATCATGCAATCTAAATTGTCACACTTAAGTATCTCAGTGTTGACCTGTTTAGACAATACGCCTTAATCCACAGGGGAGTAGTTTCAGTAGATCATGTTTAAGTTAGCTAATTAATATCAAAAGCAGTGTGGAATTGACTAACAGGTAATTTAATCAAAAGATAATTAAAACTATTGAAATTTATAAATTATTATTTAATTAATATTAGTTAATATTATAATTTTCAAAGTCTGAATTATGCTGATTAAAGGGTTCTCTCATAAATACCACTGAAAATTAATTACAAATGAATATAATCTGCTGAACATCCTCTTAATGGACTTCCAGCTATTCTTGACTTTTGCAATAAATAAACATTAGACCCCATACTGCATCCCATCTTCCTGAATGTATTAAGTATTCTGAAAATATTAAGGCCATTAACTCCTTGGATTTCTAAGGGAATTGACACAGACGGTAGCACCTTTAATAGCAGAGAGGTTGATTCTTTTGTTGCATTATAAGATGTCAGGGTATATAAGGTTCTGAGAGTGGAGCTCAACTAGCCATTGACTATTTGGCGCCTCTCTCCATGCGGCTCAATCAAATTCCTTCCTACTCCACTTTAGAGAAGTTTCCAGAAGATAGGTGGGCAGGAAATTGCAGCGGAGGGACAGTTCTGATCTGGAAGGTTGCCCTAAGGCCTTTGCTTTCCTCTGTACTCTGCTACAATCCCTACCCCATGGGTGACTTCGTTAGGAATGAATTGAATCCAGGAGGGTATGATTGGAGAACTGTGAAAATCAGACCTTGTCAAAGAAACCCAACAGCTTAAGATAGAGTTATGTTGTATTTGCCAAGAATAGAGAGAGATAAAGGGGAAGCCGGGGGTGGAGTGGGTGGTAGGTAGGACCAGATATTTTCTCCCCTCTTATCTACCATAGGAAAATAAGCTAACAACAAATCTAGAGAAAATGTTGTTCATATTATATTAGGGAGTTGGCAATATATCCATACTGAAGTGGGCATATACTCTCAAGAGCACTGTGGAGACAACTCTTTATTGTTGTTTCTCCCAGTATTTAATTTTTTGACTGTTAAGGGATCTAGAAAGAGGAAATGGAAACCAGAAAGCTGAGCCAAAGGGAACTCTCTTTGGTCATTGAGGATTTGTGCTATTAACCTTTCCTAATAAACTGGAAATGGAGGGCCCTCCGCCTGCCCCCACCTCCAGCGTATAGTATCTAGCACTTTGGGGGTGCCCTGTAAATATAAAATGACCTCTCTGCCTATATTTATGAGGTAGTTAGATGCTGAATGGGATGTCGCATAACCTAATACTACATATAGAAGCCCCTGGCTGAAATGTATATGCAGTAAAGACAGATTTACAGCTGCCTTGAGTTTCCCTTTGAATTTCCAAGATTTATCGGAGCTTAAGGTCTCAACATTAGTTTATGCTGCCAGAGCATTCTTCAGAATTCACGCTAGAGCAGGATCTTGGGACTAGTGCTGAATTTCCTTTGATGAACATATGCTTTTGGTCTCTCGGTTTTCTCTGGAGACTGTGATTGAAATTGAGGGTTATGGGCTTCATTTTGTTTTAGTCATTGACTCTGGACCACTATCAAAAATCTCTTTCTTAATTGGAGCATTTTGGGGAAGCTAATGAAGGAAAAATCTTGTCCCTTAAAAATTGAATCACAGCTGCAGATAAGACTGACATATTCAGTTCTTAGAAAGAGGCAATCAATGTTGCATGCGTCAGGTGAGTTCATTTCTCGAGCTCAGCTTTAATAGCTTATAAAGAAGATTGATTAAGTTCTTGTCTGATAGATCAATAGTAGAATGAAACTGAGCTTCCCTCCTTCCCTTCTAAAATGTGGATTCCTGATTTGCTTAAAGGCAGAGAAAAGGCAAACATTATTTGTGTGTTGCTTTTCTCCTCCAACTTATTCATGGCAGCTGCTATAAACAGGCAGATTTTTTTTTTATTAAGTTACCTATATTCAACATTTGAGAAAGCTCATTAATTTACTCAATAAATAGTCTGTTTCTTTCTGCTTCTCTGAATGGTTCTGGTCTAGATAAAGATGAAAGTGGTAACACTTAGAACTTAAGGAAACTTCATGAGTTTAAACCTTGAGATTCCAAATCTTCTGTCTGTTCTGGGTAGTGAGTATTAGCAAATAAGTGTATGAACTTTTGAGTTTTATACATTTCTGTTCTATTTTTAATGTGGAATATTATGTTTTTTCTAAAGTAATAATTTTCTTTAATTATATTATCAATATAAAATGCATATGCAGAATGTACTTATGTACCTATTCCCCAATTTAGTTCATTCAGTTTACATACTCATTTTCAGATTTTTTTGTTTTCTTTTTTTATCTCTTTAGCCTGTGGAATCATGGCAGTTGACATTAAACTATAAAGCGTGATGATTAGGCAGATAATTATCAAATGTTTTCCAACAAAGATTAACTTTATCAATAGAATTATTTTTAAATGCCATAATTTCTAGTTACTATAATATATTGGGCAGATTTTTTTTTCTGCTTCCTAAAGTAAAAATTACATGAGAAAGAATATATTATATGAACAGATATACGTTACTGGACAGTATTGCAACCATGATTTATTCGAAGGTTAAATGTGGTTTGTTAAGAATTCAAAAAGCTTTCTGGGTGGGTGAAATTCTTTTTCTACTAATTTTGCATCATCTCTTGTTATACAGTTTTTCATCTCCCATATATAGTTTTTATTTGGCTTTGTTTTAAAGGACCAGGGCAACCTTCTTGGCCTTATTGCAATAAATATTTCAAACTTCATAGGATCTTAAAGGAAAGAAATACTTTAAATTTTCAGAAATAATTACTTAAAATAATAGTATAAATGTTTAAAATTACATTTAAATGATTTTTATGTTTTAACTGAAATTGATAGCACAGAAAAAATGTTTTATGTTAAAACAAAGGCCTTTTTATGGTATGATAAGAGCAAGCATGCAGCTTTTTTTTTAATGATTTATTTGAGAGAGAGAGTGCAGGGTGAGGGGCAGAAAAAGAGAGAGAGAATCTCAAGCAGACTCCCCTTTGAGCATGGAGCTGATGCGGAGTTCAGCCCAGGACCTTGAGATCATGACCTGGACTGAAATCAAGAGTCAGACACTTAATGGACTGAGCCATCCAGGGGTCCCAAGCATGCAACTTTTAGTTATATATTGTTCTTACTGATTTTTAATTAGTAGCATAAGTATGGTAATATGATAGGGAAATATTTAGGATTCAGCTCCTTTCAAGGTCTTAGTAACTACAGGTGGTGTTTACATTTTACATTTCCTTCGGTACTGTCTTATCAGATAATTTTTTGGATAAAAGTCCTCAGCCTGATGGCACAGAGTAAGGTTTATGTTACTAATGTCTTTTAGTAAACATTTTATCTATTACACATTTTAATTAAAAAAGGCTTGGGGGCCCTGGTTGTCTCAGTCGTTAGAGCATGTGACTCTTGATCTTGGGGGCATGAGTTTGAGCCCCATGTTAGACACAGAGATTACTTAAAAGAATGTAAATTAAAAAGGCTCGAGAAATTAAACATTGACTCTATAGGGAAATACCTTTGCCTCTTCCCTTAGAATATGTGGACAGAAGAGAAATATGACAAAGGAAATTATGTTATAATTTTTAGATGCTTTTATTTCTGTTTAATTTGAGCAGCTTATTGTCATGTTTTAATTAACATGAATTAAAATACAGATGGTGATTGTGGGTATATTTTAGGGCTCCAGTATTTTATGATTATAGCTTTATATTTTCTCTGCTTAGAAAGTTTTATTTAAATGATGCTAAGAGGGTAGATCTTTTGTTAAGTGTCGTTATCACTAAAAAATAGTATTAAAGAATGAGTGCAGTAGGAAACTTTTGGAGGTGATGCCTATGTTTACAGCATGGATCGTGGTGACAGATACTTATCTCCAAACTCATCGAGTTGTATACATTAAATATGTACAGCTTTATGATTGTTAAACAAAGATATAAATTAACTCCTTTTCAACTGAAAAAATATTCTGTGTGGATATTTCTCAACCTTATCTGAATCATTAAGCTTTTTACTATAAATATTGTTAACTCCCCTTAATATTTTGAGATGAAATTCATATTTAATATAACTTGCTATACACATAATTTGTTTTAAAAATCAACAAAATTCACTAATTGTAATGAAGGAAAAGGAAAAGGAGTATGAATTTATAATAAGGTTATATGTATATCTGGAGTGAAAGATTGGGAGAACTACACCAACAGATGGAACAAAGTTGACCAAGACTTGTCATAATGGCTATGATGGCGATGACTCACCACTGCTGGTAGTGCTGTGATATGTTGGCTATTCAGACACAGGAGTGGCTTTGCCATCAGGGATGTGCTTTACCAAATGATGAATAGCTCTTGGTAGGGTTATGGACAAAATAATGTGCAATCTTCCCTTGATTATGTGGCCACTGCATTTCCAGAAAATTCAGTTCATGCCAAATTTGTGGCAGAAATGCTTTGTGTGGTTGTGTCAAATGGAGTTATATCCTAGGCTCACATCATTATAAATGGGTTTTTCTACTACATGAATGTGTTGCAAGACAATAAAAAATTATTCAGGATGTAGATTGGTTTTTTGTTTTGTATTAGATTGACTCACTTATTACAAGATACTTAGCATCCTGGCTTCCACCCACTGACTGCTGAAAGGATCCTCTCCATCACTGTAACTACCATAACTGTCCCCATGTTTTCCAAAGTGACTCCTAGGGTTTTCCATTAATAAGCACATGATTACCAGTGAGTACTACTATCCTATATGAAGGAGAGAGATAAGTGGCCCTACTCTAAGCTAAGTATCATTGAGTCTTTACTATTTGGGTTCAATTACAGTAAGTAAATAGGCTAAATTCACACAAATATAAAATATGATCTCTGTCAAAAGCTTTATTTTGGACTTTAAGGTACTTGAAATTATAACAGACCTTCTAATTAAAATATGACCTTTTCTAGATTTGTAATTTTTAGGAGAAAAATTGTTATTTGGAAATTGTGCTAAAAAATCCCCCCAAATATTGCTAAGAAACTGTCATAATCTCAGCCAAAGACATGCCTTGAAGGCACGTGACTTCAGCCGGGAGCTAAAGTGAAAAGGACAGTAAGACAAAATATACAGAGCTAGTAACCTGGTCATAGTGGAATATAAGCTGGGTTCCTCAGGATGCATATTCTGAGACAGTGTTTGGTGGATGGAATGTTTATAACAGAATGTCCTGGGGCTCAACACCAATGTAACGAGTACTGAGCAGAAGGGGAATTCTAGCTCTGATACATACCTGATGTCTACTTAGGATGACCTAATAGAGAGCTCTAAAGGTAGGATGACCTTTCAGTGTTGGACCAGGATGTCTCCCAGTGATCAGTCATTGTGTATGCAGCTCTAAGAAAGGAAGGGGACTTAAGGCCACTGTTTGGGAGTTAGGAGATCCCTGTAAGTACTGAGAATTGAAGACAGCTGACAGCATACCTGGCAGCTATGACAATTTGCCTTTTAGTGAAGGACATCTGGATGGCACATCACAGTATTTACCATATAGGTCAGGTCATCTGTCCAACTGGAATCCCCAAATCCAGATTAGCAGGATACCTATGGGATCCAATCCGTTGTTTGAGAGGCCATGACATCAAGAATCTCTGGGGTGAGTCATATTAATAGCAACATATCCAATTAACATCATTCCAGAATAATAGTAACTATACTGAAAGAGGGACTGTGAGTATAGAAGAGTCCAGGCACAGAGAACCAAGTCCAGGGCCCAAGCAGATAGGCTGAAGTTTGGGATGAAGCTTCAGCCCCAGTGAAGAAACCAAGCAACCAAGGAGCTGGAATACCTGGAAACTGAAGCAGAAGGCTAGTCATATAACCTGGACAAAGATCACAAGTTCTGGGGAAATAGGCTGCAGTCATCAGGAACATCTTAAGGCCCCTGATCTCGGCCGGGGGATGAGGGGGTGGGTAGGAGTGGCGGGGCGTGGGGAGAGTTAGGCTCCAACTCCCTATGGCTGTGTCAAGATTGGCTCAAATGTTGCAGTCTTAGGGCCACTGAAGATTTGTATTACTGTTGATTGTGTGAGGCGAAATGGGCAGCAGCTAAGAGAAAAGAAATACCCATCATAATGTGCACAAATACAAACAGTGGAACTTACTGCACTTTGAAGAAACAAGTTTTGGTTGTAGCAATATGCTTAGCAAAGTGGCCTTTCTGGGCACTTTTCAGAGGACTTGGAAAGGCCAAATAGTTTTCATCTCAAACTGAAGAAATCTGAGATTTGTGCCTTATTAAAGAGAAGTGACTATGGAGCAGGAAGGCAAAGGATCAAATTCCAACCTTAACATTTCTCCTTTTGGTTGGCGTACAACCCAAATTCCTCCATCTGGATTTTCAGGTCCTGCACAATTTCACTTCGCTGACTTGTGCTGCCTTATTCCCTGGGCAGCCCTGTATGTGTGCTCTGCAAACTGCCTTCTCCAAGACCTCTTTGTGGCTCCCTCAGCCCTCTGCCTCTCCTGTCCCACCCATCTCTTTAAGATGAAATCAGAACTCACCTTTTTGGAGGTGACATCTGCTCTCCTGTCATTGTATTGGCAAAATGGAATTGCTCTCAACTTATTTCCTGGATGCCGGTTTTATCTTTCCAGCTAGCCTCTTAAAGGAAAGGATCATGTCATAAGTTTCTTTTGTGCCTTTCGCAGAACTCAGGAAAGGGCTGGGCATCGGGTGGCCTCTGGGTGAACACTTAGAAATTAATCCACTGGGTTGGCCTGAGAAAGCCTATTTCAAATGATATCTCTTCAATTTATAGACATAGATTTGCTTTTAAAGATGTCCTCATAAGATCTCATGTTTTCTTAGATCTGATGGTAATGGAAATATCTCCCTTTAAACCTTTGAAAAAATGAATTCCTATCAGTATAAACGTTCTTCCTTTTTAAATGAATATGTGCTTATTGCAGTCAAGATTTTAGGTCTCTTTGGGAATTGACTTCTGTCTTATTCCAGTGGGGCAATGTCATCTGACATCTGAATCTCTCTTAGAGAAGCCTGCCTTGCCATGTCTCTTAGGGTTATGACCCAAAAGGTCACTAAGTGGTAGTATAGGGCAACATTAGTTATTCTCAGAATGTGTTTCTACAGTAAAATCTGAAGTTCAGGCCTAAGAAGACATCTTTTGCTCATGACATCTTGTTTTATTTGTGTTATTTAATTGGAGATATACTTGTATTATTAAGGATTCCTTCTCTTGGACCAGATGCTATTTCTTTTCTTAAAGTTCAATTCCCCAAAACACCTATATTCTAATAATATCAACTCCCTTTTGTGAGACCTCAACAATATGAAGACTCATGTAGTAAAATAAAGCAAAAAAGGAGGATATGAAATGCCAGAGTTTTTTAGTTTTGTTTTGTTGAAATTTTAGATTGGAAATTTAGGGAATAAGAGGGTGACTTTGAAACAAAGGCTTGGAATAAGTGGAATAAGAAGCCACATGAACATTTGGGGAAAAGCATTACAGGCAGAAGCAGAGGCAAGTGCGAATACCATGGGGCTAATGGCCAGATACGATTGCCTACCACTTTTATTTGGTTGATTTTTAATTAAGAAAATCTCTTCAAATTCCAGTAATGGAAGACCAGCATAGGTAGTGAGGGAAGTATTGGATTGGAGTTTTCTATAGTTTTGGGTTCTTGCCTCACTTCTATTAGTTACCATTTACTAAAAGCTCAGAGTGCCAGGCATTGTGATAAGACTTTTCTATGCATTGTCTCACTAAATACTCACCAGAGCCCTATTGCTTAGGTGACGTTATTCTAAATGTGTATAAGTCTACATGAAACTTTAGGTTAAATAATTAAATAACTTGCCAAAGTCCTACTGTCAGAAAGGAGAAGATCCGTTATTCAAGTGTATCAGATATATTGTGGCTTTTGATATCAATCTTATAGTCTTCCTTCTAAGACTGGTTAAAACCCTTAAATCCTTGGGACCTCCTGGGTGGCTCAGAAAGTCAAGTGTTCTACTCTTGATTTCGTCTCAGGTCATGATCTCAGAGTTGTGAGATTGAGCCCTGTGTTGGGCTCTGTGCTGAGCAAGGAGTCTGTTTCGGATTCTCTCCCTCCTTCTCCCTCTGGCCCTCCCCCCACAACCCATGCACATGTTTGCGCTCATGTGTCCTCTCTCTCTCTGTCTCTCTCTCTCTCTCTCAATCTCTCTCTATCTCTATCTCTCAAACAAAACAAAACACCTTACATCCTTAATCACTGTGGCCAAGGGAGGACTTTTGATAAACCATAGGAGCCTTTCCATGGGGGGGTCTCCTTGTTTCGAGGCCTTTACTGCTTTTTTCCTACTTGCTTAAAGTGAGACTCGAAATATGAGGATTTTTGTTGTTGTTGTTCTTCTTCTTCCCTTTATATTTCCTCTCCCCTTTCTCCTCCTCAGACCATCTGCATCTCCCCCTGCCCTATTGTGTCACTAACACTAATATCCTATGTGGATGCTTCCAGGACTTTCTCCATGTTCATATAATCATATATAAACATATCTATTCCCTTTGCTTTACAAAATAGAATTGCAGTATGTGTACTCCTCTGTATGTTGTCACATGACATTGGGGAAAAAGATCCCTCCTATTCAGTTGATCTTCAGCCATTTCCCTGTTGAGGGCACTTTTGTTTGTTTCTAATTCTTTATGGTCTCAGTAAACACTCTTGTTACCTACTGATGCTTTTATTTCTAAGATTCATTCCCAGAAATAGGATTACTGGAACTAGGGTATGTAGTTTTAATTTTTATAGATCTGTCTGGATTATTGAAAAAGTTCTGGAACAATTCCCATTTACAGCTTTCACTGTTAAATGAAACCATTTTTCTGAATCCTCACCAGAAGTAGGTTTTACTTCTCTATGTACGATTTTCAAATCTGGTGGACATGAACTGTCTCATGGAATTCACATTTTCCTGTCTGCCATGGGGGTTGGATGTATTTTATAAACTTAGGATTTACTTTTTGGTGAAATGTCTGTTCAGATGCTTTGTACATCAGTTGGGTAGTATGCCTTTTTTTTTTTTTAATTGAGGTGAAACTCATATAACCTAAAACTAACCATTTTTAAGTGAACAACTCGGTGGCATTTACATTTACATTCCTAATGTTGTACAGGCCAACTTCTCTATCTAGTTCCAAAACATCTCTATTGCCCTCTCCAGACCCTATATCTATTAAGTGGTTATTCCTCATTTCTCCTTCTCCCTAGTCTCTGGCAGCCACCCATCTCATTTCTGTCAATATGGATTTACCTGTTCTGGATATTTCATGTGAATGGAATCACACAATATGTGACCTCTTGTGTCTGGCTTCCTTCTCATGGCATAATGTTTTCAAGGTTCATCAGTGTGGATGGTAGATCCCTTCATTATCAATATGAAAAGCCATTTGTGGATTTAAGATTTTAAAACTTTTATGTCACCTGGATAGCAAAATCTTAACATATTATCTGCCAATGTATTTTGTTATAGAATCATTGGTCGTTCAAAAATTGTAAGTGTTACACACTTGGATATATCTAGCTTTTCTTTTTTTTTTTTTTTAAATTTTTTTATTATTATTTATGATAGTCATACAGAGAGAGAGAGAGAGAGGCAGAGACACAGGCAGAGGGAGAAGCAGGCTCCATGCACCGGGAGCCCGACGTGGGATTCGATCCCGGGTCTCCAGGATCGCGCCCTGGGCCAAAGGCAGGCGCCAAACCGCTGTGCCACCCAGGGATCCTTTTCTTTAATCTCTGGGTTGGAAATTCAGTCTCTAAAGTTTCTTCTAATATTTTTATTGGTTTAGGTTTACATTTAAATTTTTAAGCAAACTGGAATTTTAGCATATGATTTTTTTAACTCAGAGGGATAGCTACTCGCCTATTTTTTTAAATTATCCTTTCTTCACTAGATTGAAATTGTATCTTCCTGTATATTCAATTCCCACTATTAATTTTTTGCGGTTTCTCTAGTATGTTCCACTGATCTCTCTGACTATTCCTATCTTGACACCATACTTTTTAAAAAAAAAAGTTTTGTTTATTTACTAGAGAGCGACAGAGAGGGAGTGAGGGGTGCTGGGAGGGGCAGAGGGAGAGGAGGAATCTTAAGCAGACTCCCCACTGAGCACGGAGCCCCACTCGGGGCTTGATTTCATGATCCTGATATGACCTGAGCTGAAATCAAGAGTCAGACACTTATAATCCACTGAGCCACCCAGGTGTCTCTGATACCATACTGTTTTGATTACAATAGTTTGTGTTTGTAATTTTCTTTCCCTGCCACATTCCCCCCCCCCCCGGGTTTATATTAACATACCTAATTTTTTTATCATAGACAAGAAAAATTGTTTTTTTTATCAATTTTGAAACTTAAAAGCAATACATTTAGGAATTCATTCTGAAATAGATGATTAAATAATTTTCTCATATTTCTGTTGCTGAATCTGTAAATTTTTAAATTTTATTTAAATTCAACTTGCCAACATATAGTATAACACCCAGTGCTTATCACATCACGTGCTTTCCTTAATAAATCTGTAAATTTTAATCCTGATTAGCAAGAAAAGATTGCTACTTGACTGGGCTTCTTCTTAGGGAAAATACAGAGATAAGCCCCTCCCCATTAAGTCTCACATAAATCACTAGTGTTTCGTACTCGGATCCAGCACCACTGCATTTATCTGTGAGTGTGTCTGAAAGCGAGAACAGAGCAATGCATGAGCTTCCCTGGGAAACTCTATGTGTAATCTGCTTATTGGCGATTCCTTGCAGAGCCTGTGATTATGCATGACTTTTTGCTCCTTGATTACTAAAGACCACTGAACTCTTCATTCACAAAGCATTTGTGGGCAACCATTGTGTACCCATTACTGGGTAAGACCTAGAAAAGAAGACATTACTTGTTTCAGCTTTGAAAAACAAACATAATTTTTACTTCACTAAAAGAAGACACAATCTTTACCCTTGAAAAAAATCACAGCACAGTTGGGAAAATATAAATATTTATAATTATATCTAAATACATCTTCAAATCAACATTTATACACACATATACACACATATCCCAGTAATAACTTACATTTGTATAGCATAGCTCTTTATAGTTTAGAAAGTGTGTTCATGAAAATTGTTTTATTAGAATATCCCTACAATTATGAACAATATCCAGTATCTATTTATACGCCTGATTTTACAGATGCTCAAAATAAGGTGTTTAGTCATAAGCAAGGGCTAGTTCCTTTCAGAGAAAATGGTTTCATTCCTGCTGTTCTTTATCCAGGTTTATCCTTTGGTGGAGCCATCCTTAACTCCCAGCACCAAAGCTATGGAATATTTTTTTCTCCCAGGAGTAGAGCTATTCAACAGTTTGGTGGGTATTTATATTATGTAGTGTAAACTGCTCTTAGAGCTGGAGATCCAGGAGAGAACAAAACCTCCATGGTACTTGCCTAACAAAGTTTCTGTATATAATGTTTTGGGAGTGAGGGCCATGTAGAGTAGAGGTGGCAGGGATAATAGACATATAAATAAATAATTAGAATCGTGACCATTATACAGCAGACTGATATATGATGATACATATATTTTACGTGACCTAGGTGGATGCCAAAGCGAACTTTTGTAAGCAAGTGATTGTTAAGCTGAGTATGCCACAGTTTTGGGGAAAAGCATTGAAAAAGAGGAAAAGTTGAGATGCCTGGGTGGCTCAGTGGTTGACTGTCTACCTTCCGCTCAGGGCATGATCTCAGAGTACCAGGATTGAGTCTCACATCAGGCTCCTTGCATAGAGCCTGCTTCTCCCTCTACCTGAGTCGCTGCCTCTCTCTGTGTCTCTCATGAATAAATAAATAAAATCTTAAAAAAGAAAAAAAGGGAAAGCCTGAAGGCAGGAGGGAGAATAGAACAGTGAAGGATCTGAAAAAAAGGTGAGAAAGGCTGGAATATGAATAGCAAAGTTGGATAGAAATAAACCCAGAGAGTGAGTTGGAGCAAGATTCTGCAAGACTTGTAGATCCAAGTAAAGATTTTAGAAGTTATCCCCATAGCAGTGAGGACAGCTCCAGAGACACACGGTTATATTGGAATACTCTGACTGGTTCAGAGTAGGGCATAAGAAGAGAGAGCATTTAAAGGCTATTGATAAAAGCAAGGTGAGAAGTGGGGATCACTTGGACTGGGATATTGGTGGAGATGGAGAGAAGGGTACATATTGGAGAAGCATTAGCAAATAGGATTCACAGGTCTTGGTAAGTGATTCATGGTTGTTAGGATGTCAAGAGCATCTCCCAAACTTTAACCTCGGCTCAGGAGAAAGATTATGTGAACTTAACAGCTGAATCAAAGAGCCTTGAAAAATTTTTTGGTTCTTTCTTCACTGGTTCTTTCTTTTTTTCCTTTCCACAAAAGGAAAAAAAACAAACAAACGTGCCTTTGTAGGAGTTAGCGCCACATTGACACACCAAACATTTGCTTTAAATAAAGAAGGCTACATACAGTGTACAGAGCTGAAGTGAATATGATACACTAGTGATAATAAAACTGAGGTCTTGCCCTCCATAAAAGTTAAACTAATTATTATACACTTGCATGTTCACTTGTGTTATTTATTATTTTCTATTTAAAACCATTATTTTTATTGCAAAAGAGGCATAATTTTACTCTCAGCCTATAAAACTTACTATAACTTATCTGTATCTTCTAAGCACAGAGCCATTTTTGTGCCTCTAATAAGTGTAGTAATTTACATTGGTTAATGGTATAACTATGATAATTAGCATAATGTTGTATTCTTAACCACTGCCTTATTACAACAATTTTAAATCTTGTTATTTTTTCCTGGTGGAATGGAGTTTATGATTACCCATTTTTTTGTTGTTGTTGTTTTTTTTAGCTGTGTATAGAAAAACTTTTGCTTTCTTTATTTCACTTCTGGCTGAATCCAGTCAGCAGAATTTTACATGTGGTTTGGAGATTTTAATCACTGTTGAGTGAAATTGGATACCTTGTGCTTTTTTGCTCAATTCTAGATTTATTTAGGTTTTCTTCCTAGATCTTTCGCTTCCAGGCTAGTGTATGCAGTTTTTCATGGCCAAAAGGAAATTTAGTCATTTTTTCAAGTACATCATCATGATAGATGGTTGCAGAGAGGAAAGTTTGGTATTAATGATTATAATTCTGAATAAGAATTAAAGTGCACTCTATTATCTGGAATTATTGTAAAATTGAATGCTTTGTCTAAATAAATATTCATATATATATTCCATATAAAATTTATAGATAATTAATTTTCTGATACTCAGAGCAAACTTGCCTAAAACTGAAACCAAGTCCTTTTTTTTAAAAAAGATGTTATTTATTTATTCATGAGAGACACAGAAACAGAGGCAGAGATACAGACAGAGGGAGAAGCAGGCTCCCTGCGGGGAGCCCAATACAGGACTTGATCCCAGGACCCTGGGATCATGCCCTAGCCAAAGGCAGACTCTCAACCACTGAGCCACCCAAGCTCCCCGAAACCAAGTTTAATCATATGTTGGCCTTTGAGGAGTCAAAGGTACCTCAGGATTTTCCAAGGCATGACTGGCACACATGAGCAGTTGCTTGCCATCAGTTCCATTATGCTCACTCCAGAAAGCTGCAAAAGTTCTGAGTAATAGAACAGTCTGGGTATTCCAAATGATCTTCACTATCTAATTTACAAGGTCTGGGAAACTTCTCAACTTTTCAATTTATATTTATTTATTTTTAAAGATTTTATTCACTTATGGGGAGAGAGGCAGAGAGGAAGATGGACAAGCAGACTCTGCACTCAGCATGGATCCTGTTGCAGGATCATGAGATCATGATCTGAGCCAAAACCAAGAGTCAGACACTTAATTGACTGAGCCACCCAACTGCCCTTCAACTTTAATAGTAAAGCGTACTCTAAAGGCATAAAATAAAGTGTTAGGACTTGAGGGGCGGCCTAGGAGGTAAAATAGATAGTTAAAATAATTAAAATGCAAAGTTTTACATTTTAATTTTATTTAAAATTTGAATAATCTGGATCCTAACTCTTAAGAACCATTAAGTAAGTGGATTTGTTTTTCAGCACTGGCCTCTCCCTCCTTACTGTTGAGGTTGTTCAACTCAATCTCATCATCTGCCTGCTACCCTAGGCCACTAATGATTAGAAGACCTTTCAAGGTTGCAAATTATTAAAAAATATTAAATTTTTCTTACTTTACTATACCCAAGTTAACCCAAAAACGTATTAATCGAGTATCTTGAATATATCCAATATTTCTAATCAAATACCTTGAGTATTTCCATATAATGTCATAATATTTCCTTTATTTAATTTGGGGAAGTTGGTAAAAGAAACAAACCAGAGCAAAACATATTGTTTCAACAACCTATGAAATTCAGAAAATAAGGAAGGATACATGTGTTTTTTTCTTTTTAACCCAGAAGCAATTATATTCCTCTTCTTTTGACTCATGAAACTCAACCTACAATGTGTATTACAGAGGACAATAGTAAGGATACTTGCAGTATTACTCTATTGGTGCAAAGTGTGGCAATCTGTGTCACTTCTTAAAGACTTTTTTAATGGAATGAGATTTTACATAGATCAAATAATTGCATCCATTTTCTTCCTTGTTTATCTCCCTGAAGTTGCTTAATGAAAGGTCAATACAAGTACTATTAACAGCAAGAAATGAGGACACGTGTATGAAACACCTTTGTAAACTGTAAACTGCTCACAGATACGTAATGATAAGAGAATGATAACAGTGGGTGTTTGGAACAAGGCTGACACTTGAATAGTCCCTAAGCAATGACTGGGAACCAGGGAGCAGCTTTCCTGGAGGAAACTTTAGTACGTTAGCTTCTGCATTAATTTGAATCTGCTCATCTGCTCTGCTGAGATCTTGCACGTTGTTTGGCCCATTTCACTCTCTAATGACAGGTATGGTGCATTTTGATGGAGAACTTGCCAAACATGTCAGATTTCAGACCAACAGGTAGCCAGCCAACGCTGTCTCTGAGACATCCTTTCTACACGTTGATTGTGTTTGTTTTGCCTACAAGGGCCAGCTCCAGGCTGATTTCTTTCAGTAAACCTATTCCTCACTATTCTGACATGAAGAACCATTGCTTTTAGCTACTTAATATTTGAATTCTTATTCTGACAACAAATTTATTATCAATGATGTGACACCTCTCCTTTTGCCTTCCGGAATCTTTACTTGAACCCACATATTTTCAGGTACATTTCATGTGTGTGTGTGCTTTATATTCCCTTTCATAGCATAAAACTGTAGTAAATAGTATGGTTTTGAGGTCCAAAACCATGATCTTATATCTCTTCAGATGCTTCACATTGCTCAGGACTCATGAAAATACATGATTAGTTCAGTTTTTGTTGATGTGATTTTCATGTCCAAAGAGACATTTATAAAACTGCTTGTGCTTAGAAAATATGTTTGATTTGCTCTGTTTTGTTTATGCAAAGAGGCTTACTTTTCATAAAAAGGGCTGTGTGTGCTATGGGTGAAGGAAAGATACAAAAGCGATTTTTCTGTAGTTCTACCTTTAGTTGATTTTCAGTTAGACTGAGGACACTTCACATGGATGGGCTTCATAGGGTCCTTAAACTCCCTGAAATTATGTGAATAATATTGTGTTTGAGGGGGCTTTTTGCCCCTGGGGGGAAGAGTACAGTATTAACATCTATATTAACTACTCAATATAAAAAAATCACAAATTTATGAATTAGGTGTTCACTTTATAAAATGATTAGGTACGATTTTGTTTAATGAGCTCTCTTCCACATTTGAAATTATTCTATTTACCTGTCACTTTTCAGAAACACGTGTTATTTGCTATACACCAACTACACCGGGAATTCTACACTTTGTAGTGCAATAAATAATCCCATAAATGTACTGCATCTTTCCAGGAGACAGACATAATTTGGAAATGTGAGTCTCACAGCAGTGAAGGTGTTTCTTGATTTGTTTGTTATGTTTTGATTCTGTATGAGACCTGACAACACTGGACTCACAATTGGTGGCTGAATAAAATCTATGTGTGGATTGAATACATCTGTTCATGTATTAGTCACATGAATGATTTTTCTAAAACCCAAGCCTGCAAGGTCTTTGAACACCCTCCCACCGCAATCTTGTTTTCTACTCCATCTCACCCACGATCACACTCCAGACCAGTGGTTCTCAAACTGTGACCCCAGACCAGGAGATGCAGCATCAGCTGGGACTTACTAGAAATGCAAATTTGGGGGCTAGGCCCCAAACCTATTGAAACAGAAACTCTGAGTATAAAGCCAATAATTCTTTTATCAAGGCTTCCAGGTGACTCTGAGAGCCGCTGGCCTAGACCTTGCCAATATCAATAGCTCGATCTGTTCTATCATCTCAATTTCAAGCTTCTGACTCTCCAATCTCCATTTTTATCTTTTCAGCTCTCCCCTTCTAGTATCTCAACTTCCCCCTAGGATCTGTCAATCATTTTTACTTTTTTTCATCATCACCCAGTGTCTTTGTTATCCCTACCCTAATTAGATTCAGTTGTTCATGATTAGAATCATTGTCGCATGTTTCCTCTCTTGTCATCTTAACCTAGACAAATGCAACCCTTCACTCTCTACCCTCATGGCTGATTGGAGGAAAGCTCACAACATTACTGGCCATCTTTACCACTACCTGAACTGTGCCTTTATTGCAACCTGGAAATCATAGTACATTTCCCCAGTCTAGTCACTTTCATATTCTTTTAGAAGAATATTTTCAGATTCTGCCTTTTATGTGGATCTCACTATGGATAAACTGCCCTTCCCAAGGCCAGCTCCTACACTGCATTTCATCTCCTCTCCCTATTCAAGGAGATTATTCCAGCAATTCTCCTTTCTCTTTCCTGCACCATTTTTTGCTCCTGATGACTCCCATAAGCAAAGTTAACGTGCTATCGTATCATGTGTCATTAAAAATATTCTTTTACCTGCAAATGCCTTTGCTCCCTACTACCCCATTTCTTTATTTTAGTAGGAATAACCCTAGAAAAAATATGTCTCTAATCATTTTCTCCCAGCATTCTCTCTTGAATCTATTCCAATCAGGCTTTGGTTTCCATTGTTTCACCAAAATAATTCTTGTCAAAGTGAGGTAGCAGCTCCATGTTGCACTTTGGAGGCTGTAGCCATCTTGATTCATCCCACCCACCCCATTCTCTCAGTCTATATCTAATCTATAAACAAGAACTGTCAACTCTAGCTCCAGTTTACACCCTGAATATGACTGCTTCTCCCCACCTTACTTCTGCCCACCCGGCCCAAGCCACCGTCACTTCTTCCCTGGATGGTTGTAAGGACTTCCTCATATGCCTCCCGGCTTCTGCCCTTCTCTCTGCCCTCTTAGATGCTGGTCTCTACCTAACGACCAGGATAAAATTTAAGTTTCATGTTACTTCCCTGCTCAAAGCCCTCCAAAAGCTTTCAATTCTATTAAAGTAAAACAAAATTCCTTATTGTGGCCACATGGCCCTGCATTACCTTACTACCTTCAAGCCCCATCTCTACCTTGCTGATCTCACCGTCTTCTACTCTCTCCTGCTTGCCAACCCTGCTCCAGCCACAATGGTGCCCATTCTGGTTCTCAATGACTAAATCCAATTCTGCGTCAGGATTTTGTTTCTGTTGTACCCCATGCTTTGAATGCTCTTTCCAGAGATATCCACATTTTCTTGTTCCCTTGCTTCCTTAAGGTCCTTTCCTTCTCCATCTACCCTATTTAAAAGAATAATATCTCACATCAACTTGGTTTCTCCTTGAACCTGGCTTCATTGTCCTTCCTGTGACACCATCATTTGACTTATAATTTGCCTGAGATATGGCCACTTGTGTCCTACAAAAACTGCCTGTGCATAGGGTTCAGGCTAACTCATACTTCTTATTTGTAAGCTCTATGATAGAAGAGACTTTTTCTGTTTTGTTCACTCTTATAGACCAGCTCATACATCTTGGATATGCTTGATCCATAATAAATTCTCAATAAATACCTATAGGATAAAATTCATGAAGGCATCCGCAATACTTATGAGGTAGCTATTCAAGTTTTAATCCACGTATCCAATCTTTTCTGTTTTATCTCCCTGTATAAAAATGAGTCACCATCTTTTTCAACCAGTAACTAAATTAATATGCAATTAGATGAGCCAGAAGAACAGAGTAACTATTTGAAAGAGGTATGTAATATTAATTCAAATCTAATATATTAATTTAATCCATATAATCTAATATAAATATTTGCAAATATGTATTTTATATAATGTTTATTTCACTAAATATATTTTATTTTTACTAAGACCACTAATATAAATTTTGATTTTTTATTTCCTGAGCAGACTTCATCTGAAAGTGGATGAGAGGCCTATGGAAGGCCAAAGAAAGCTAGGATAAGATTAAACTGTTGCTTCAAATTGACAAAGTGATATTTCTCCCCAAATAAATATTGACTAAATTTGACAGGAAAGGTTTGGGATCACGAAAATTATGAGTATGGGGGGAAACACTTTCTCCTAATTTTGCAGTTAAGTATATGCTTTGAAAACTGAGGCTGGTTGGAAAGAACCTAAGCCTTTGGCACTGATGTTCAGCCACAAAACTGAAGTCTTAGACTATGCACGGAGGCATATTCTCACAGGTTATAATTGTAGGAAGGTATATAAAGATGTGATGAAGAATACTCAAATGTAATCTGAGGAAAATAATTGGGAATCACATCTTTTTAAACTATAAAAATTGTGACATCTTGTAAGGTAGTTAAAATTGCTACATCCATTCTTTGAACAAGTTAACTGAGGCTAAGGAGAAATCAGTACATTTCCAGAGCAAAGCACACATTGGGCGAAAGATCCGGGATGAACGCCCAAAAGTCCCATCTTCCTGTCTCATACTTTTGTATTCAAAATATTGCAATCTGTTACCTAGAGGATGATTAGTGTGTAAAACTGAGTGCTTTAATTTTACTGCAGGAAAAAGTAATGTAGAAAGAGCATAGGCTGTGATGGAGACAAAATTTGTCTAAACAAAGATATCTTTGGTTAATTAGTAAAATGGCAAAGACGTTTATGAAAAACAAGACAGGCACATAAATCTCTTTCATAAGTGTTAAATATTTCAATATTCACTCATATGAAAATCTTTTAATGTAATTCTCATATATTTGTAGAAATGATTAACACTATGTTGGAAACATAATTTTTCCTTGCCGCTGAGCTAACATTACTTTTTATCATTATATCTTTGAATACCATATTACTTATCTGACCTAGAACATTTCACATAAAAGAAAAGCTAAGTTAGCAAGAGAACAGTTCAGCTCATAAAAAGATGTGATATCTATGAAAACAGATATGATTAAAATAGTGTGTGCTGTTTAAGTGAGTTAGGAGCCATCATGGACAGCTCTAGGAAGAAGTCTCCCCATCACACGTAGGCAGTTAGGAAAGCAAATAGGACTCTGGGGTGCATTAAAAGAGGGAGAAAATAATATGGAAATATTAAGTTGATGTTACATCAAATAATGATACACTTTCATCTAGAATACCGAGTCTAATTTCAGTCAATGCACCTTAAGATGTGTCAAGCAGAGAATGAAAATATTTGTAGGAATGGAGAAAATTGAGCAAGTTGGGGATGAATTCAAGGAAAGATAATTTATTTCTAAAAAATAAATTTTGTTAAATGAGAAGTCACTTGTTTTCACAAACAGCACAATAAAGGACATTTTTGGTAATGGGATAATTGATGCTTATGTTGAAATAAGTAGCAGCAATAAATAAATCTCAACAATAAAGGAAAATCCAGAGTATTATCTGAAAAGTGGAATGAATGATGCTTAGAGCCAGTAGTCTGGGATTAGAGAAGGATTGCTGATTACAAAGAACTAAAGGGGAACATCAATAGTAGGAACAGAACTTCTATGCTGGGGGCCTTATTGTACATACCTTTGCCCCAGTCAACATGTAACATCAGTTGTAGGTTTGCACCCTTCTGCGGTGACACAAAAGCATAAAATGTGGTCTTTTCTCTGTCTTCCTAATTAACAAAATTAGTTGCATGTGCATTTCCTCAGCCTAGGAAAAGAACATTAAAAAACATGAGTAAATTTGGGAAAACTAGAAAGAAGAAAGAAATTCTTTCTGTGACCAACCAAAACTGATCACAGTTCATATTTTGATGTATTTTCTTCCAATTTTTTTATCTACATGCAGTGCTTTATTTTATACAGTTGTAATCAAAGCATGGCTATTAGTATTTTCCATTTAATTTCATCTTGCCAAAACACATCCTCCATTATTATAAGCTCTCAGTGATCATTTGATACCATAATATTGCACCAATAGATGTACCACAATTTATGCAATCATTTCTGTAATACTGATGATCCTGATATTGACAATTTTGTACTCTGAGTACCAGTCAAGTGATTAATGAATAGGAAATGTTTTATAAAATGATGAACTTAATGATCGTGCAAGTTGTAAGAAATAATAGCTCTCACTAGTGATTTTTCCATCTACGTTTATTTCCAGTTACATGCATTCACATCACCTTAGCATTTGTCCTCTAGAGTATAAACATCCATTGGGGTTGTATGATATTTCCATTAGTCTGGTTTCATATGCAACTGGGCACTTAGTTCATCATTTCTGAGAGCTACTAACAGGACTTATCATTCAAATAATGGTCATGGCCAACTATAAAGGCAAATACTGGAAGGACAGAGAAATTATGCCAAAGGAATTCTAGGCTTGGAAAATGTAGATTAAATGAAAGCTTTTTTTTCACTACAAAGGATACTTTGTCCCTGTATTACCTAGAACTAAAAATAGCTAGAGCTCACTATTGTGAACCCTGGGGCTTCCTCTAAGAAAAGAGATGGCATTATTTTCTTTTTCCTTTAATATAGTTGGTCATTTTATGACATGTTTGATTTATGGAGTTTAACTTGGTATATAAATTTTATGTCATTTATCCTCATGTGCTTGTTAAGATGATTAACACTGTCTTCATTTCACAGTGAAGAAACAGGGTTTATGGTTGGAAGAATAAGAGGGAACTAGGATTACATCCTAAACCCTTTACTATGAGGCTCATGTATAGTCTTTACAATGGTGTTAATTTTAATAATCCAAGTGACAACAATGAGGTAAACCTAATCTCCATGGGCCATTGGATGGAATCTGAGATGTCCTTAATTTATTTTCTGCTTGTCCAAATAGGAAACAATTCAACCCATAAGTCTATAGCTAATTTTAACTCTCTCCCAAAATATGAAGCATGCACCGTTACTAGAAATTGTATTTATATATAATCTGGAGGTGTATATATCTGGCCAGATCAGTGCAGATTGTTTTCTTGAATCTCTAACTACTTTCAATTAAGTTATTTATTAACACTCTTCCCTTTAACCATCCATAGTCCTGGTCTTCCCAAAATGCAAATGATTCTTTGCCTTTTCCACAGGTTACTGTTAGGCTCAAAGATTCTTTGTTTTTCAAATCCATAAGGAAATTAGCAAAGACCAAAATTTGGGGAATTTGGAGAAACCAAGCTTGTTTCAAAGGTAGAGTTAATGTGCTCTGAAGGTATATTATTTCAATACCAAACAGGAATAATCAGGGAAGAAAGAAAGAGAGATGGAAATAGAGGAGAAATACAGTAGCCAAATGATAGAATCTAAACATTTTAGAGCTTTCAGTGGAGCCTTCTTTCTTCTTTCTTCTCTTATGAAATGTCTTTGAAAGGGATTTGGGGCCTTGATTGCATGTTTAGGACGTCAGAGGACTAAGCAGGGGTAGGGGAAATTCAGGGCCCTATTCTGTCTTTGCTGAATACTGTAGCTTTTTTTCCCTACCCCCCACTGCTAATTATAATGTTTGGAAAGATTGGGGTGGGAGGAAAGGGTGTTTTCTTTTCTTTTTCCCTTTATTTTTCATCTTGGAGAATGCTTTTCTTTCAAAGATATTGAGTTTGGAGAAGATCTTTAAACGAAGGGGTACTAGACATAAGAGTCTTTTTAAGTTCTTATCCCAACATTTGAAAAGGCATTTTATTCATAAAGCTTACACATTTTTTTTTCAAAGGAGCCATTTAATTCATTATGGAGTAGTATGAAGCTGTTGAGAGAGATATAGCAGCTTGATTCATTTGAAATCACAGGACAAATAGACTTTAAAAAGCAAATGCATCCATTTTGACACTAATTATGTGTCTTTTGCACATGCGGTATCTCATGTCACAAATTGCTCTCATTTGCTTCACACTGCAGAATGTCTCTGAAATGAGATGAGTGGAAATGCCTTAACCAGGTGGATGTGGAACAGGTCGGGGGAATTTGGTGGGGGAGGGGTGGGTTGAGGAAGAAAAAATGAAGATGTCTTAGAAGTCATTAGAATTCATGGGGAGGGACCCCCGGGTGGCTCAGCGATTGAGTGTCTGACTTTGGCTCAGGGTGTGATCCTGGAGTCCCGGGATTGAGTCCCACATTGGGCTCCCTGCATGGAGCCTGCTTCTTCCTCTGCCTGTGTCTCTGCCTCTCTCGCTCTCTTTCTCTCTCTCTCTCTCTGTGTGTGTGTCATGAATAAATAAATAAAATAAAATCTTTAAAAAAAAAGAATTCATTGGGAATTCATTCTACATGATGTTGGCCTGCCATGATGAAGCAAAACATATGGCTTTTCAAGTATTATACATTCTCCTTATAATCATCACAACAACCTAACAGAGCTCACTATATACCAGGCGTTCTGCTAAGATTATTTTATTTATACATATTGTCTTTGAATCTTCAGAATAGCTTATGATTATATTCCCAATTTACAGAGGAGGAAACGGAGGAGGTTGAATCATTTATTGAAGGTATCTCTAATCTGTGTGTGTATCCCCGACACCACTGAGTCATTAACTAATTCTGACACTAGCTGGTAATAACCTCGGCAGATCCCACTGCTTTAGGGCTCAGACCTACAAGACTGCCTTCCCTCCCCACTTCAGATGCCTGTCACCTGTGCTTCTGACCTCTTGGCTATGGATCAGGCGTTTCCATGACCGTCTCCTTGGGTTTGATTAATTTGCTAGAGCAGCTCACAGAACTCAGAGAAACATTTTACTTACTAGATTATCAGTTCATTATAAAAAGGTATAACTCAGGAACAGATGCACAAGGCAAGATGTGCGAGAAGAGGGCAGAGGCCCCATGCCCTCCCAAGGCGAGCAACTCTCTTGGCACCTCCACCTATCCACAGACCTGAAAGCACTCATCAAATTTTGTTGCTCAAGAGTTTTTATAGAGTTTCTTCTGTAGCCCCTGCTCTTCCTTCCCCTTTCCCAGAGGTCCCTGGATGGTGCTATAGAAGTTCCAACTTCCTAAATACTTGGTCTTTCTGGTGACTAGCCCCATCCTGAGGCTACTCAGCCACCACCCCCCCCCCTTTCCACACACACTAAAGCGCATGCGCGCGTGCACACACACACACACACACACACACATCCACACACTAAAGTTGCCTCAGAAGCATAAGATCCAAAGGGGTTTTTTTTGTAAATGATTTAAAAAAACAAAAAAAAGCACCACTCCTATTGCTCTGGAAATTCCAAGAGTATAAGGAGCTTTGTGCCAGGAACTGGGGACAAAGACCAAATATATTACCTGCTATACCACAGTATCATAACTAATGCGTGGGATACTGAAGCCCAGACAGACAGTCTGCTTCCAGAGCCCCCCAAGAGTTCTCTGGCCACCTTTGTATCTGGAACCTTGTCCTGCATTCTGCCCCTCCCCCCCACTCTTTGGGTTGCTGTTCCTGAATTCTGTAGAATGCTTTATGACAAACAGAAAGTTTACTGAAGTCTACAGAATTAACCTGAGTTTGGCATCTTGCAATACACTCTTGGATCTATTTAGCACAGGAGGAGAGCTTTATAAATGATGCAAGAGTTTCTTTGAGTTCTTTATAGAACAATTCAGATAGAGCTAAAAACAACCAAGAGGAGAGAGAAGTACACATTCATTTTCCCTGAATATGAACAAAAACAAAAGCATTTGCTACATGGTGTGAATTGGAGGAATCTTATATTATTGAGCTGGTGCTTGTTGCCTGATAATGGAAAAGATTAGCGTCACTTTTCTGTAACTAAGCCTGTAATGGTGTCACAGCCTATTTGATGCCAATTGGTGTTCCTGGGGTCCTTGGTATAAAGCAACCTTTGCAAATGAGTAGTCAAAATGGTTAGAATAAGGAATAAAACCAGAGAGTAAAAAATGAATAGCTAATTCAACACTTAATTTCTTTTAATTTTGAGAGTCTTACATATGTGCTGCAACTATTAATGGGTGGGATGCTGATGATAGGGGAAGAGTTTTAAACTGTAAATTTATTTTCACCTGAGCTGCAGAACTCAAACCTGGCATGCCTTACACGTAGTGCAGTTTGACAGTTCATTTGAAATAAATGTGCCGATAACCCTTAAAAGTGGTAATAAAATACTCTTTGCTCTACTGTACAGATGATTAATACCACTAAAGTAATTAAATTCCATTAGGCTGAGGTTCACATACCCAAGGAATTGGTGCCAGGATTTAGCCGTTCTCTAGTGAGGACAAAAGACTAATGCCTTTTAAAGCCGTGTTTCACCAGGAAAATCCCAGGGAAGTCTATATTAACTTAGGACATCTGCTTGTTGTGATTGTTTGAGGTATTGATGCATTGGATCATTAGCAGGGTAGCGTGAACTAGTGTTTTCCTGTTGACAAGGATCTCTCACCAGGAGCTGCTAGCTTTCTGCAAGGGGAGAGAGAAAGCAAAGCAGGGCAGCCAAGTTGAGTCCTGTGAATGGCTTTGACTTACAGAATTATTGCTAACTGTATAGTCTCTGATGGTAGGAAACAGCATTTTGCCCCCAGCCATTTTTCCCAAGATCAAAGCCAAAGTAACTCTGTCTCCTGCTGTTTTGTAGCTGTAGATTCTTAAAGACTGGCATTATTGTCATCGATGAACAGTTTGCCCCCTTTCAGATGGCGGCAGTAATGACCCACGGGGGAGGCAGTGGTTAGGCAGTGCTGACAATGTGACCAGGTGCTGCAGCATAAGCGTTTCATTAAATATTGAAGCAATGGTTTTCAGTTACAGTGGCAAAAAGGGAATTTGGTCTATGTCCAAATATGTGGCTATTTTTTTTCCTTCAACCTCTTCTAATCACATTATTTTTTGCATGACCTTTCTGCTGGAAATTAGCTGCCGTCCTGAAAAGCATTGTGTGTAATATATCTAAGGTAATTCTGTATTCCACCTAACATGCTAGTAATCATTCTTAATGTATGGATGATTTATTTACCATTTTTTCTTAAAATATGCAAACCATAGACAATAAACCTTATGATTATTTCAGTTTTCAGAGGTACCAAATGGAAGAATCCTAAATTTTCAAGGGGAGGATAGTTTGCAGACACTGAGAACAGGATTCAAGCACAGTTAAGAGTCAGTTTTTTTATGTGCATCATGTGAGAAACGGTTTTAGAGTCTCACCATCCTGTTTCCATTTGGAGACCACGTTAAACTTGTCTGTATAATTTGTGAAATGAATTCACAAGAGAAAAACTCTGGTCATTTTGAGAGGGATGTAGCTGCCACTTTATTAGAGTAGGATCTGTTCCTCCACTTACTGTATGTGTGTGGGGTAACTAACAAGCTGTAACCACGACCTGGCCTTGGGTCTGGGGACAACATGCCATGTGATTTCCTGATCCTCTGATTCCAGAATCCTCTAAGAGAATGCTCTGATTCTTCACCCAGAGAAACAGGACAGACCTTTCTAGATCATAATCAAACACCACAGAAAACTCACTGCAAACTTCTGGAGGAAAACATAGCTCCCGCCAAAGGCTATGAAAGGTGAATGCAACCAAAATGCACCACAAAACAAAACATAATAAACTAAACAGAAGCTCCCTCTAGGAAAGAACACATGTTTTAAATATTTTCTACCAATATTATGTATTATCGTTTATTCCTACCTTGGAAATCCCACTTAGTGATAAATAGCTATTTTAGACTTTCACATTTTCTGAAAAATCCAGTAGAGTTTCCGCATGTTAATTGCAGTTTGCTAGATTTCCATATTTAAATCAGCTTCCTCTCCTCACTCAACAAAACTTTGGCACTTCCCTACCAAATATAAATATGGTTTGGTTTAAGATCACCATTCATCTGAGAGACAAAATAAACTTTTATCAAAAGCCACAAAATAAACTTTGTGGCTATTCTGTACTAATGCACTGGATTTGCCCATGAGATCACCAGCTCTATGTAATAATCCTCATAAAATAAGTTTCTATTACTAATTTTAATTCTTTTTTGTTTTGTTTGTATGCACTTAGGAAGAACTGGATGAACATGCCATCATAACCAATCTTTTAAAAAAAAATTTATGTATTTATTTTTTTTAGTTGGTAGAGAAATATATTCAATCTCTTAATCTTTCTCTTACTCTCGTTTCATCTTTATTCCTTTGCTCTTCTTTCTTAACTTCATCCATGTTAAATGGGTATACCTGTAAGGAAAAAAAAAAACATATTGGAAAATGACTATTAACCAAACAGGATTTTGTGTTATGACCCAGCATTTGTAAGATAAAACAATTTTTTAAAGAGATACAAGAAAAATTTCAACCATTGAAGTTTATTGTTATCATTTCCTTTTGATTGTGCTGTTTGGAACACTTCAGGAAATGACCGACTTCTTTTTATTGACGAATACTAAAAAATATAGAGGTTTATATAGCATAGAAAAAAATGGAAGGCTCTGTAGATGGAAGCAAATAAAGAAAAGAAAACAGGAGAGAGACTTGTCTTAAGATGGAAATGCTGTAACAAGTTTGTTTAAACCTATCCGTGCTTAGTTGATGATATTATCAACTAGCTGGTACTTTCATGGTGAAAATTGTCTATAGTCCAGAGCCTGTTTTAAGAGATGACAACGGGGCAAAATTCTAGGGTTGTACAGTGAATACAAAAATGAATACAAATGTGTCTCTTGCCAGAACCATAGCTTATAAACACTATAGGTAAAATAGTTTCTAAAAACTGTTCATGATATTCCTCAAAAGAATATATTTATTTTCAAACACTAGGTATGATATTTTCTCTCCTTTAAGAGTTTGCACAAGCAGTGGTGACATCTTCAAAGTTCAGTCTGGTGGGATAGAAATATTTTTCAAGAAGTCAGTAGGCATTGAAAACTGTTCCTTTCTTTTTTTATTATGCCGTGAACATTCTGTTTTGACATAATTCCCTCTTCATTTTTCATGACAATTTGCATGCACCATTTAAATTACTCCCCATTATTCAACTGTATTCTTTGGACTTCTTTGAAACACATACATACTAAGGATAGATTAATGCCAGAAAGCACATCCAAATTATTATTTGCAAGCTTAACATGTGACCAAAAAGGAACTGTTTTGGTGGCTGGAGGAAAGACTGAGATCCAGTTAGGTGGGAAAGGGTAGGGATTTTTTTCTTGACTAGCAACTAAATATTCTTTGTTTAGAATAAGATTTCATTTTAATAATAAAGAGTTTTTCTCTTTTTCTTTTTTAAGCTCTCATGATGAAATTAATGTTTTAACTTTCACATTCTTTCATGGGGTTCCTAATTTTGTGATATATATCCCTAAAGTCTCTAAAATGATTAGGAGAAATTCCTCAATTTCAGAATATTCTGCATATGGTGAAGTGATTTAGTACTATAAATCAACAAACATTTATTAAGTATGGGCATGTATTCCAGGAAATACTTTGTTTCAAGCATCTAAGGTCTGATCACATATATTTTACATTTTTAAATTTTTAAAAAAATTATTTTAGTAATCTCTGCACCTATGACCCTGAGATCAAGAGTCACATGCTCTTCCGACTGAGCCTGCCAGGTCTCCCTTGGCCTTATGCATTTAACTTATAGAAACAGACTCTTAGGTGGTGCTTTCCTTAAGAATCATTTATGTTCTTTTATTTTTTTTTTAAGATTTTATTTATTCAAGAGAGAGGCAGAGACACAGGCAGAGGGAGAAGCAGGCTCCATGCAGGGAGCCTGACGTGGGACTCGATCCCAGGTCCCCAGGATCACGCCCTGGGCCGAAGGCGGCACTAAACCACTGGGCCACTGGGGTTGCCCCATATATGTTCTTTTAAAGGTAAAGTCATGGCTAAGCCTGTATTTGGCAGAATACAGGCATCCTGTGAAACACAAGACAGGATTTCTATGCTAAAATGGAAAGCTGATACTTTTCCCACTTCATATACCTTAAATTAATCTTCTAGGAAAAATATTTCCATTTTGACGTTTCTCTTAGGACTACCCCCCTTTTGAGATGCTGACTTACTTTTTAGGCTTTGAGCAACGTGGAATTGCCAGAGAAAGCCAGAATTTGACCCGCATAGGGACATTGTAAGGCATACTCAAGCAAAACTTGAGGTCATTAAAAATGGGGAACTTCAAAGGATCCAGGAGAGTACAGGTAGAAGGTAGGTATTATGGACTACATATTTGTGTCCTCCCCACATTCATAGGTCAAGACCTAACGCCCAGTGGAATGGTATTAGGAAGCAGGATCTTTGAGAGGTAATTCAGTCATGTAGGTGGGAGTGCTCATGGTGGGATAGGGTCCTTATAAGAAGCAACAGGAGAGAGCTTGCCTTCTCCCTTCCTCTCTTTCTCTCTCCCTTTCCCTCTACTTCTTTGTCTGTCTGTCTCTGCCATTGAGGACAAATCAAGAAGATGACCATCTGTGGACCCAAAAGAGGGTTCTCAGCAGAACTCAATCTGGCTGGCACTCTCATCCAGAACTGTGAGATGTTCTCTCAGCCTCTAGAACTTTGAGAAAAAAAAATTCAGTGGAGACATGAGCATTGAAAGTTCTGGAGCTATATGTAGCGGAGCCCCATGAGAATACAGTGAAGGAAAGAGGGAGGGAGCAGCAAGAAACATTTGCTAAAGTGAACAATTTTTTCCCTCCAGTTTTGGGGGATAAGTTGTAGGAACGATCCAGCAAAAGCAAAGGAAAAATTCAGAAATGAGTTAATGGAAGCATGTACAGGCTCCCTGAGGAGAGGCTTTTGTTTTTCCTTTCTTTAGAGCTGTCATTTAACTGAATGTTAAGGAGTGATGGACATGCTGATGTCCTGCAACGTGAAGGGTCTAAAATTGGCCTGGAAAGCAATCTAGAGCTTTCTCTTTATGTTTTGTCTTCTTCTGGGGCATCTTTAATCATTACGGAGTCTCAAAGGGGAGGCGCCTGATAGATTTAAGACCTAAGAATTATTCCCAGTATGCCACATCTACCATCATATTTAACACTCAAAATCATGCCAGGTAGCTTACTTCCAGTCAGTGGAACTTTGGATTTGTAAGTGAAACACTCAGTTATGACTCCTCATGAGTCACCAAAATGTCTGCTGCATGTAGGATTTTTTATTACACTGAGAAAAGAGTCTAAATTTCCCTGTGAGGCTAATATGCAGGGGTAGATTCTAGACAGTGAATGCACCTGGCTAATCTTATAACATCCCCACCTTCACATGTCTTTGTTTTCTCATCAAGGAAAAGTTTTTGTAATTTAAATGCTTTTGTTTACTTGTGTGTGTGTGTGTGTGTGTGTGTGTGTGTGTGTGTGTGAAATTCCTAGAGAAAGTCAGGGGCTGGTTGTAGAAGCGATGAAGTTTAGTAAAATGATGTCTCTTAGAAGTTCTGGGTACATTTAAGAATAGAATGCTGCATTTGGCTGGAGTTCAAACCTGTAACTGAAGAATCCGCTATATGTATTGAAAAAGCAGAAGAAAAAGTGACTCATGAAGCTGTTTCAAATAGTCAAAAGTTCTTTAAATAAAAGAGGAAACTTGTAAAAATTACAGATGGTAGAACTTTTTTTAATAGCTTCATAAATGACTTAAAACTTGTACTTATAAGATCATTAGGGGTTTTAGGGAGTTGCTAATTTTTTTTCACTTACATTATTGCATTTCATAAGGGAAATTATATACTGTTGTGGTATTTGGAAAGCTAAGGATTTGAGAAAAATTCTGGTTGTAGTCCTCATAATTGTCCATTTATAATCTATTATTAGCCTCATTTATAAATGGGGTAGCTAAGTCATAAAAATGTTAAAACAAATAAACCAAGGGCACACAAATAACAAAGGGGAGTGGAGATAAACCTGAGTTTGTCTGAGTCAAATGCCTTTCCCACATCAAAATTTTTAGATAAAAACCTTAATTCATTTGCAGCAGACAGGTTGAATCATGTAACAAGAAGTTGCATGTGACTTTTCAGAATTTGCAGTACACTTGGATATTTACTTCGGATAGATCCCACTGGTCTAAGGACAACTTTGGTAAGTCTACACTGACTTGCAAGTCCCTTGTGATCCTTGGCATACTGTCAACTTGACTGCCCTAAATTTAAAAGAAAAGCACCCAGTGGATATTCTGGGGGCTGGTCCTGGCTCCCAAGAGCCAATTTTTAGATTGTCAGGAATTTTGTAAGTCTATTGTTTAACACAGTCATTATTAAAAATTAAATTATAACTTAAAGTCAAATTAGTTATATTTAAAATAAAATAATAGATACTCAAGATATAGATACTCATCACCTTTTAATTACTTTATACCATTTTATTATTATCTGTAGTCTTGAAGTCATTTGCATCTGTTGTATCTTTATGGTGAAATAACTATTTAATGGTGTGCTACTGCACAGTTTTTCCCATAATTTTCTTTTAGGATCATCATGTTGGTAACATGAAATCACCCATGGTAGAAGTATTTACACCAGGAAAATTGGCAAAATGCTACAGTCAGAAGCATTTTTTTCCTCCCTGAGAATTAGATGTTAAACTTTACTAACATGCCTCTAGATACAGCTTTGCAAGTGTTTATTCAATTCAGATTCTCTGCTCATTTCTTTGATAAAAGGAACCTCAGCTAAACTTAATCTAAGTAGCCCCAGTCACTTGTTCATCTTGCTCTCACCGGTTGAGAGATAAGGATTGAGGAGAGGTATGAAGAGTGAATGTCTTGATCAAAACTAGTTTCTAGCTAAAAGGAATGAAATGAGGAAATCTTGGCAAACTCTCTTATTTCTAAGGCACAGGTTTTCTTGGAATTTTATCTGAATGTCATATGGAGAGAAATCAAGATTGGATTTCCTTACCTATTGGGGAAATCAGCACATATGTATTAAGAAAGACAGAAGGAAACAGCTCATTTATAATGAATTTAACCATTTGTGGTTCTAAGGGTAAAAACTATTCTTCTCTAAACTACCAATACTTAAAAATAAAAGTAGGAATGAAAAGGGCACAAAACAGGCATGTAATTCTGGACAGCACTCAATAGCATGTCAACAGTTGCTCAAAGGGAAATGTGTGAAGGTCAGGATCCTGTTCCTAGGATCCATGCTGCCTTACCCCGGGTTCTTGGAACTTCCTAGCTCCACTAAAATATGTTTTACCTTTGATGAGTTATGGGTGCAAAAGAGAAAGGATTTTTTTTTTTTTTTTGGTCTCAGGATGCACATTTGCTACTTTGAAATTCTTTTGCATTTTCATTCTTCATGCTGATGAGTCAGTGCAGATTTATATTACCAAGTTATTATGGGTTGTAGAAACTGTGTCTCCTTGAAAGTAATGGCATGTGATTGCTTACTCCATTACTTTCAATGGGACTCAGTCGTTGCCATCCTTAGGGACTCAATCCCATTGAAAGTAATAGTCTGAGACTGCCCACATTGTTACCGGGCTTTAAATTGGATTGAATTTATACTGATCGGTAGGGGCCAGCCACAGAAGTCTCACTTTTAAAAGATGTAGACTTGATAAAGTTTTTTGGCCAGTGTTTGGAAAGTTTAACTTCCTGTGTGGGGAATGTATTTTTACTATTTAAAACATTCATTTCTTAATGTTGAAGTGTTTTAATATTTAGCCTCTGAACTATTAAAGAAACTCATAACATTTCAGGAAAATTGTTTTCAAACTTTAATTCTTTCCTAACTATGCTATATTCAGGCATTTCGGGAAAGAAGACATTCTTTTGTTTGGATGTTAATTACTTTCTTGTTCTTAGAATAGTTATATTTTTAGAACTGGCAAGAAACTTCACAATATCACATCATAGATGAGGAAATTGAGGTTCAAGGTAATTTGCCATGGTCAAGGTCCCAAAGCAAGAGCTTTGTCACAAAGTGAAGATAGAACAGTCTTGTTTAGGATTACCCAATCCTGTTTGAATCTTTGGATTAGACTATGTTTATACTTAGAAATACTAATGAGTTATTTCAGGATATAATATGCATTGCTGTTTACACTTAAATATGTTTTAATTTTTCTTCATAAAACATTTTCAGATCCTGTTAGTATAAAATACCTTTCTGGTGAAAACATTCACTTTTGGGGCTTGGGGGAGGTACCATATGGGGAGCTGTATAAAATGGTGTTAGAAAACTGCTCCAGGGGCACCCAGGTGGCTCAGTCAGTTGAGCATCCTATTCTTGGTTTAAGCTCAAGTCATGATGTCAGGATCATGGGATCCATGCTTAGTGGGGAGCCTGTGTGAGATTCTCTCCCTCTCCCACTGCCCCTTCCCCTGCTTCTGTGCATGCACTTTCTCTCTCTCAATTAAATAAATGAATCTTTATTAAAAAAAGAAGAAAAAGGTGCACGTGTGTGACTCAGTTGGTTAGGTGTCTGCCTTTGGCTCAAGTCATAATCTCAGCCCTGCATCAGGCTCCTTGCTCAGCTGGGAGTCTGCTTCTCCCTCTCACTCTGCCCCTCCCGTCCACCTGTGTGCTCTCTCATGCCTCTCTCTCTCTCAAATAAATAAATAAATAAAATCTTTTAAAAATAATTTTAAAAAAAGAAAGAAAACTGCTCCAGATCTTACCTTTTGTCTAACTTTGCTCCTGTATTTGTATCATGGTTTGGAAATGCAGCACATAGTCTTTAGATTTCCGCTCTAAGATTGTTAAAATACCCAATTTTGGTGTATTCCTATAAAAAAAGTGTTTGTTCTGGGCACCTGGGTAGCTCAGTCAGTTAAGAGTCTGCCTTTGGTTCATGTCATGATCTCAGTGTCCTTGGATCGAGTCCCACATCGGGCTCCCTGCTCAGGGGGGAGTCTGCTTCTCCCTTTCCCTCTTTCCCTCCCTTTGCTCATTCTCTCTCTCTCTCTCTCAAATAAATAAAATCTTAAAAAAAATTTAAAAAGTTTTTGTCTAATTTCAGTAAAATTAGGTGTTATTTTACATTTAGTTAATACTACACCCAAAACATGGACATATCTTGATATATATAGCAAAAGAAAATAGTTAATAAAATCATTAAATATTATTCAGTTTCACCTTATCGTGAAGGCTAATCATTTTTGAGTTGTTGTAAAGAACTTCATCTTCATTAGCAGTGCCAATAGTTGAAAGTATTGGCTAGTCCTAGATGTTCAGTGTAAAAAAACTCAATGCTTTGTCAATTATGTAATGAAAATGAGGGAGATATTAGCTTTGACAATAATAGTGGGACCAGAAATTTAATTTATTATTTTACTAACTGTCAATATTATTATTGATGTATAGATTTTGACCACATGCATATGTGCATAATGCTTATCCAACTAATATTTGGATAGACAATTGAATTATAAATATATTAGTTATGTTACTTTGAAATTTTTGTGTAATATGAGGTGTAAATATGGATGTTTTGTAAAATCTCTTACATTTCTAGAGTCTATGATTATGTGGTCTCAAAATTATACATTTCAGTTACAGCAGCTAATTGTGTTTTTTATTATACAACCATACTTCATCCTACAACATTGTTTTAGTTATTTTTAAAAAGTAAACTACCATATGAAGTGCAAAAAAACCCCCACAAAACCCCACAGAATATTAATTTGCGTATTTAGAAGTCAGAGTAGTGGCCACCCTTGGAATGGGGGTAGTGGTGGTGGCTGACAAGTTAGGAGCATGAGGGGAGTTTCTGGATGCTGATAATGTTTTCTTTCTTGATCTGCATGCTAGTTACATGATTGTGTTTGGTTTGTGAATATTCATCAAGTTGTGTACTTTTCTCTATGTATATACTTGAATAAAAAGCTTAAAAATGACATTCAAATATAAGGAATATGGTTAATTTATTTTTAAAAGTCTGGTATTCCAAGAGACCTCCTTTAAAAAGTTCCTTCTAGAGTTTTTTGTTTATTTGTTTCTGTAATAATAGAAGATAGAGGTCAGCAGACTATGGCCTCTGGGCCAAATCTGGTTCTCCACATGTTTTTCTATAGCCTGTGAGTTAAGAATGGTTTTCACATTTTTAAGTGGTTGAAACAAAATCAAAATAAGAATATTTCATGACACATGGAAATGATATGAGATTCAAATTTCAGTGTCCAAAAATAAAGTTTTATTGGAACACAGCCACACTCATTCATTTCTGTATTATCTGCTCTTTTTTGTTGTCTATTTTACTGCATTACAGCTGCTTTGCATCACAAT
The DNA here is from genome assembly GCF_048418805.1 of Vulpes vulpes. Lineage (NCBI taxonomy): Eukaryota > Metazoa > Chordata > Mammalia > Carnivora > Canidae > Vulpes > Vulpes vulpes. Next base: position 87,416,220 of record NC_132795.1, read on the forward strand.
GGCAGAGTTTAGTAGTTGTGACAGAGATCATATGGTCTGCAAAGCCTGAAATATTTACCATCCCACCTTTTAAGAAAAAGTTTTCTGACAGAAGGAAAGGGTCAGCCAAGGGGTCAAAGGTAGATTAATACTATTAGAATCTAAATGGTGTATGAAATTAGCCACCCATTGGAATCAGCTAACTCCGATATTATCCACATTCACTCAGTTCATTATTTTTGCAGTCCACACTCATTGTTCATCAGATCCTATACATGAGTGAGGAAAGCAAAAGTAATACATTGAAAAAATATTTTCTCTGGGGTATTGCTACTATCTCTCATTCCAGTTTTCACCATCATAATGGAGCTAGTCTATCTCTGCCTTTGCAAAATTCCTGCAGAGCCAATTCATGTGCTTAGGCTGGTAATCTGGTTGATATTTTGCAACTGTGGAGGAGGAAAACTTGTTCATTCTTCCTTTCTAGATTCTTTGGTCAGCCTAATAGTTAAATTGACATAAAACAGATTAGCAGGAGAAAAACAAATTTAATTTCTTATATATCGGAACCCCACAAAAACATGAGGCTCTCAGGCAGTCATTCAACTGAGGCATATAAAGGAGAAGAGGGTGGGTGTCTGGGACTGCAAAAGGGAGGAAGACAATTCATGGGAAGATGGGAAGAGCAAATGCTTGATAAACGTTTGCTTTGGCACAAATAAGTCTTTCTGAGGCAAAAAAAAAAAAAAGTTATCTCTGATAATAGCTCTCTTCCTGGTACAGGCCCCTGTTGAAATCTTTTTAGGCAGTTTAGGTAGGGTAAGATAAAAGCTCTTTTTGAATCTGTTAGGTCTTAAATGTCTCCAGCCCAGGGTAATCCATATGCCAAAGTGGCACATTCTGAGGTGGCCTGCCCTGAACCCTATCACAATCTCCATGTGGGATCACACCTGCCTTTGCTTTCAAGGAGTGAAGTGTTATTTACCACAAGCATTTTTGACCCTCAAATATTTGTTGAAAATTTGTGTGTGTGTGTGTTTTAGAGATTTATTTATTCATGACAGACAGAGAGGCAGAGACACAGGCAGAGGGAGAAGCAGGCTCCCTGCGGAGAGCGGGATGTGGGACTCCATCCTGGGACTCCAGGATCACACCGACTGAAGGCAGAGGCTCAACCGCTGAGCTACCCAGGCGTCCCTTGTTTGTGTTTCCTAAGGCCCTTCAAGTAGTATGAGTCATGTTCTGAAGGTTGCACGCACAAACGCACGCACGCACACCCACCTGCACATACACGCGGAGGTCTGTGAAGCCCTGTAGGCAGTTGTTCCCGTATTATATTTCCTTGCTCTAGTATACACTTCAATTTTCCTTGCTAATGGTCAAAGGTAGCAACCTAACCAATATTAGCTGACCTTTTCCTGGTAAGAATCTTTTTGAGAAATAAAGAGAGAGCTGTGAATGCTCGAGTATAGCCAGGGCCAGAGGAAGCCAGACATCATAAGGTGCCAGAAGGTGGACTACATGCTACAAACAAAGCAAAATTTCATGCAGTGTGGTGAGAGGGTAAGAAGGAGCTTGAAATTTAGATCCCTCTGTAAAAAGGAAATTGTTTAACCAACCACCCCAAACTGGAGCTGAGACGCGATTCTATAAGTCCTCTTCTTATATTTTTCGTCCCATTTATTCCATATGTGTATGTGGAACAAGGGCCTAGGGCCATTGGAAAATCTGTTGAAGGTGGCCACTGTGCACACAAGAATATGGGTGACAACATATTGTGATGTTTATGAGCATGGTCTCTGCAACTAGAATGTCAGCATTCAAACTCAGCTTTGCTACTTCCAGGTTGTATGTCCCCGGGCAGGTAACACAATTTGCTCAGGGCTTCCATTTTGTTATCTTCAAAGTGGTGGTTAAAAGAGTTAATACAAGTGCTTTGAAAGGTACTCAGTTGATACTATTATTGTTACACAGTTTTATCTTAGAAGTTAAAAAAGAGTCCTCAGCAGGATACTGGATGCCAGTTTAGCAATAAAGTGGCATCATAATGTATGAAGTAACTGAACAAAGTATTTCGTTCATCTAAAACTTAACTATTTTCCAACATCTAAAATAAAATTGTCTTTATAGGTAATATACTTAAAACTTCCATCCTAAAATATTTTAGACCTTACTCAATACCTTATATTTACTCATTAATTGAATAAATAGTTATTCGGTATGTACTGAGTACAGGTGATGTGCCAGGCCGTGGGGATACATCGGTGAGGAAGGCTCATGTGGTTCTAGTAGGGAAAATAGGCAAACAAAAGCAAATAAAAGAGCTGTGAAAGAAATAAACATCGTGTTCAAGTGTTGAGAGTGAAAAAAGTAAGTATTGAGCTCAAGAAGTGCAAGGAGAAATATCCCACTGACAGAGTGATCAGAGCAAGACAGGGGTCACTCTTTGAGGAACAGTCAGCTTAGATTTGAAGATCGAAAAGGAAGCCTCTGGGCTAACTCTGGAAAGAGGAGCATTCCAAGAGCACCGCACAGTACTCCTAAAGGTCCTGATGTAGAAACTATGTGTCTTGTTGAGAAGATCCCTAGGGGAGTTGAAGCTTGGTTCACAGGGTGGAAAGGAGTGGGGACCAGACCAGGGACAGACCTTGCAGGTAGAGATGCAGTCTGGTCTGCTTCATAAGGATCCAACTGGCTGTTGTGTGGAGAATAAGTAAGCAAGAGTCGAATTCAGGATTCCAGTTAGAAGGCTGATGCAGTAGTTCTTGTGGATCATGTTTATAGCAGGAGCATCTATGACATGTTCGTGGATGCGTGTGTGTTGAGGTTAGGCTTGGCTTAGGAGCACATACATGGCGTGATCCTTGGTAAATCACACAGGGAATTCACAATCTGTACCACTGTGAATGAGGCAGTGAGTTTATATAGAATACATATCTAAAATAAATATTATGAGCACATATTCATGTGTCTTTATAAAAGATGAAATGTTTTAAAATTAAAATTATATGATCTAACTTAATGTACCTGCACTTTAGGATTATTATTTAAGGTGTTAATGATATTTACTTTCGTGTTTTTTAAAATCATTTCCAGAAAAAGAAAGTATTTGTTTTGTCCCACCAAACCTCTATTTCCATTAAAAACCTTCTTTGTTTTCTTTATGTACGTGAAAATACACATTAATAAGCATAAAGGTGAGATTTTTAAAATGTAACAGGGATAGTTGTTATTGAAATGAACGTTGGGGAGACCTGGGTGAAAATGGCCCAGGTGGAAGCACCTCAGCTGTATTCTGCTCAGGTAGTATGATTCTATTGAAATATCAAGTCTCTCTGGGGTTTTTTTCCAATCAGCCGCCTGGCTTAGAAACTCATGATGTGAATTTTTGATGGCAAAATTAGAAAATAAAGTGCCCTTCTCTTTTAAAAATAAATTTTGAATTCAAGAGGTGATCTGGCTAGACACTTGTATAAACTAACTTTACATTTATGATAAATGAATATAATGTGGACAAGAAGTTTCACCTGGTTCCTCATTAATATGATTATATCCTGAGTTGGTGATGAGGTGGGACAGGTTCTGAACTTGCCTATTCTAACTAATTTATTCCAGAATGAGAACCAAGTCAAGTGTATCCACATGAGAACTTGCCATGCCACCTAGGAAAAGTGCATAATTATCCTGAAATAGCCCCTTACCTTAGGAATGGGACATAGAATCCAATGTGAGTCAAGTTATTCAACCTGGAGTTGGCTTTCCCCCAGCCCCTCCTTCCTTTGTCCAGGGCTAATGCAGACAAATGCTCTAATCCTCCCATCCTGAGGTTGGCAGTTTGCCAGCTGCAGGGACATTAGCTCCTCATTAGCACCTTGTCATCTGCCCACAAATCCACATCCCACCCAGGACAAAAGTAAAGTGGTCTGGCTCATTTGAAGCTTTGGCCACTGAAAGAAGGAATGACAGTCCATGGGGTTTCATATAGTTTTAGGAGTTAGAAGTAAAGGAGAAATTCATGTTATTTACAATCAAGAGATTAATGGGCATGTTGATCAACGTATTATTTAATCATGTAAGACATATCTTGGCACACTTTTTATAAATTCAGATTCCAGCACTGACCTCTCATTTCCAAGTCAATTAGAGATGATTTTTCTCTTTCCTCCAAAATATTGTTTTTGTTGTTGTTGTTGAGGAGGAGATGGAGAAAGAGAGGATTTTTTAACACCGTGGCATTACAAAGTTGCAAAGTAAGAAAAATGAGAGATATACGTTCTGAGAAGCAATTCTGAGATGTTCTGGGTAAGCAAAAGAGTTTAGGTTGTTCTAAAATTCTCTGCAATATTGAACAGGTAAAGACCATTTGATAAAGAAGCAATTCTCATTAACAGCACCCCTCCCTTATTGTTTTTTGTCTATAGATCCTGTCTCAGTCAATCTGTGGTTGCAAAATGTATATATCTTTGAACACGTGCATGAGTAAAAGCTTTGCAAATAAATATCCCCATATCTGTCTTTGTGGTCACTTTAGCCATCTGTGCCATCAATTTTGGTCACCACATAAGCTAATCCTTTGGAATCAATGCACAGCTAACTGAGAAAGACTTGAGGATTCTGAATTGAGTGTCTTGCATTTGATTTTGCCGTAGGGTATAGATATGGCTGAGAAACATTTTTTTAGACCTCAGATTTTCAACTTTGCTTCCCCCCATTCAAGTTCTGAGAATTTGTCAATTAAGAAAGTAATTGTTCATTGTTATATTTTGTAATTTCCACGTTAGTTTAAATTCTGGCCTGCAAACAAGCTTAGTTTCTTTAGGGCTGATTTGATTTCCACAGTTTAGATCTATGTCAGTCTGTTCCTTTATACCCAATAATACAAAATTGATTCTATAGGAAATGATGAGGTTAGTCAATGGCCCCAAGCAGGCAGCCTGCTTTGTTGGGATGGAAATATTAAGGTTTGTATTATCTTTTAAGATGGCCTTACACCCGCCAGATCACCAAAAGATTTTAGGGTGCATAAATAGATTCATTTGAGATATGGAGTGTTCAAGATGGGAATATACCACATTTTTAGAAAAGGAGCTACCTCTTAAAATATATTGTTTCCAACTCTGAAAATATTCAGAAGGGAAAAATATAACTGTCAGTTGGGATAGTTTTATTTCCCTCCTAGATACCAAAAGGCTGCCTCTAATCACTACTTGGGATCACTTCCAGCTCTACAGAATCTATAAGGCTCCATGACTCTTATTTAACTTTCAATATTTGCTCTGTATATGTCTATAAGTGTATAACGGCGTGTGTAGAGATGTGTCCTGTAGTGGTACCTGTCCCATCCCTCTCTATTTTGCATAAGGTGTTTTTATGCTGACAGATAAACCCAAGCCCCTCAGACCATTGTCTGAGTCTCTAATTGCAGCTGCCACCTGAATTCCTTTTGGATATAGTCTGCTAATCTATGGTCCAAATAATGTTTTTATAAAATACATTTTTCCAAAATTAATTAAAGAAAAATTAATTTCACCACATGTATGAGTTTTACTGAATAAGTGATGATTATATGGTAACCAGCAGCATCCAAAAAGTCTAGACCTCAGACAATTAAGGGTATTTTTTTCTAAAGACATAGATCCTTTGGTAGCATACTTTAAAAGAATATTATATATCTAGTTTCTGTTTAAATATATATATATGTTGACAAGAAAACCAAGATAAATAGCATTGACAATCCGGGCTTTCAAATTCAGAAGTATAGTGATCACAAACATACCTCACAACTCAGCAATGCATAAGAAGTGTTTAAATAATAGATCGAGATGACAGATGTCATAAACATATATGAAATGGATATAGTCAAAGCTGGCAAATTTTGAGATGTGGTTTCAATCACAGTATTTTTTGTTGATTTTTATATATGATCCTAGGCAATTTTGAATTAAGGCAGGTGTCACCTTTAATTTATTGTCAGGTGGAAAGCACACTTATTTTGTACTCTAAGGATTTATTCAACTTAACTCTGTAATTGCTAGCAATATACAAGCTCATTATATCACAATTTAGTATATTTGATGCCAGCTGTTATGGAGTTAATGGCAAAGTCGAAAGAAATGACATAAAACACACTCTCCTGTTTAGTGCAACCATCATAATATTACCATTAAAAATCTCTAGTCGGCCCGGGTGTTCACTTTAGTATTGTTTCTCATTGTCAGTGTGAAAAATAAGATTTTTCTCACCAAGTACTGCATTTGATGTTTTGCTAAACATTAAACTTTTTGTCTCTCTTTAATGTATGAAAACCCTCTTGTACCTATTTTCTTTTTCTGAAAGTTATTTTTGGCAAAGCCGCAATTTAAAAACCTATTTTCTCTTCATTGGAATGGGGTTTGAGAGGTGTCCGTATAAGAACTAAGAAGCAAATAGGCTTTTAATTGGGTTATGTGCCACTCAGTGTTTTTTCCTCCTGGATATAAGTTGATTATTTCCTACTTATATTTTAATAGAGTCTGTGTTTCTTAGGGGAACAGTATCAAGATAAAAACAGCATAACAACTCAATATGAATTCAGTAGCAAAATTCTGAAATTAGTGGAAAAAGATTTTCCTGTTTTATAAGGAATTATATGTATTATTTATATTTATTCATACTGTTGTTAACTACAGTGATTACTATTGTTATTTTCATAATTTTGATACAACATATCAGTCATTACACACTATAGCATATAAAATTAATGATATACTCCTGTTCCCTTTGGTACACTTGTAAAATTGACCATTGTTGCAAAATTTTCTTAATTTGAGATCATGTAGCTTTTTTTCTAAACATAGTATTTCATATATGCACAAAAAGCAATATTTCATGCAGTTCTTAAAATTTAACAGATATTAAAATAAGAAAGGATAACATACTGTATTTTTAATTCTAGGAATACTGAAAAATATTCCCCCGCCCTCTTGTTAACTGATCTATTTAAGCCAATAATTTTACACATTTTGTGAATTTGTGTATTTAACTTGGGAAAAGGCACTCTTCTTCACTGTGTGACACATAAAAAGAGAAAATGCGTTTCCCGGAAACAATCCCCTAGTAATTTAGTCCAGCTATTTTCAGTACTTAACTTTTGTGTTTTTTTTCTTAAGTTCACCATGATATGACATTTCATTATTAGATTTTTTTTTTAAATAGTCACTCACCAGATATTAAAGGATGCAATTGGTTTCAGTTCAGGCAGGTTTTAACTGCGTTTTAATTAGCTTAAAACATATGCTTCCATTTATCGTATTACGTGGAGTACATCCTATTCCATTTAGCTGAGTATTGAGGACTATTGTACAATATTGTGCTCAGGCTAAAACAATGAAATACTAATTGGATCCAGTAAAATAACTGTAACATTTCCGATTCCTATTAGGCAGGTTACGTAAATTAGGCTAATATAAAATGGTGCTTAATAGAATTGCAAATATGGTGTGATGATACATTCAGACAGGAAAGACAGTGAAAGGGGATTTTGGAGGAAATCAAATACATTTGCATTACAATAAAACATTTCCTGCTGTGAGGGCTCTAGCAATGCTGGAAAAAACAACACTCCAGCACCACTCCCTCTTATTTACATAGGAATGCCATCTCTACCTCTTTCAGCTCCTATGAACAGTTGTCTGTCTGTAACAGAATAACGTGCAGTGCAGTTTTAAGTCTGTTGATGAATATAGTCTTTTTATTATTTCATTGGGCATCACATCTGAGATCTTTATATTGCAATGAGGGAGCATTTCTCTTCATGTACAGTATGTCTTTTTAGGATGAGAATGTGCTTTTCAGGCTTGAAAAACTGACGGCAATCATTGGATTGGATTGATATTTCCTATTCGAGCTACTAAGTGTCTCGTGTTTATTTCCTTCTCTTCTTTTCAATTATTAGCCACGGGATTGGATAGTTGTGATATTTGTATACACTTTGATTATCCTAAAATGGATGAGAAAAGGTCGGCTATTCCTTTCCTTCAATGTCTTGCACCCCTTGGACTCCGATGTAAGCTTGAATAACAGCCATGTATAGTATTTTAAATGAAGAAATTTGAGAAACTGACACAGGGATGGGAGAAAGGTAGAGTGATCCTTTTTCTAAAAATCATTCTAAACCAACACTAATTTTGTCTTTGTTCATTAGCAATCCCCATGGTGAGTTTCTTCTGTGTTTTGAGGAATCCAGAGCACTTTCTGGGCTGAAAGGTGTTCCGGGGAGATTTTTGAAGCTGTCCCTCAAAGGAAAAGTTGCCCAATGAAGTGGGGAAAGGACTACATTTTTCCCTTGCAAATACATTGATAAAAGAGCTTTATGCTGAACTCACAAGCACCCTTGAACCTTTCAGTTTGCTCCCAGCGTTCAGATCCCAGTGTTTCTGTGAAATGGCAGAGAGAGAGAAGACCATTCTGGGGCCTAGCATGCAAATGAGCAAACCACGTAAAGGAAAAGAAAATTTAAATCTCGTCTATTGTATTCTAAGCAGGTTGCTAGCAAGCCTTTGTGGAGCTGGTGTAAAAATGAATCTCATCTTCTTCCTGCCATGAAAACTAAAAACACACTTTATTTCCTCACTCACATCAGCAATTTTTATGCAGTTTTATCTTCAAAAAGGTTTTGTTTTTCCTAGGAGTTTAGTGTGTAACATTTTCATTCATGATACAAATTATTTTGTCTGCATCTGTGCTTCTGATTTAGACCTTAATCTCCCTGAGATCTTTAGTTGTGGAATTTGTCACTTTATTTATATTCACAGGTAGTTCTCCCCCTCCTTTAAAAAGTGTTGGAATTAATACTATTTGCTCAAAGGAACAGCAATTTTTAAAAGGTACTACATCGTATGGGGCATGCTTTCCTAGTGAAGCAAAGCAAGTTAAAATCCTCTAGATTCAAATTCCCTTCTCTTTCAGCTTTCAGCTGTGAAGAAAAGGATTTTCATCTAGATGTAAAAGATGGTAATTGTACAATAAGGGAAAGGTTCTGGCCAATAGGAATGTGCCTGGGGGATGTGAAAAGAAGAGCAAAGAAATAGTCACTGGGCCCTGCAGGCTGGACGTACTGAAAAGGAATGCTTGACAGCCCACGTGAAGCAAAATGGTCAGCTAGTCAACTTTGTCCACCAAACCAAATAATCTGCTTGGCTGGTTCCCTGCCCCCTTTCCCACCTCCCACTATATTCACTAGAGAAAAATCAAACTGATTGATTTGTTTCAGCCTCATTTCCTATATATGTATGGAAAATGTGTTAATCCTTAGATCTATTTGTTTGTTTATCTCTATTGTTATTTTCCTTTTCCTTGTCAATTTTTTAAAAATCTGGATACACTATAATTTCATGTCAGGTAGAGGAGCCAATCCATTGCCCAGAGATCTTTGTTCTCAAATAAGGTTTTAAAAAACCTTCATTGAAATACTTATCGATTCACCAAAGTTGCCAGACTGATACAGAGAGATTCCATATATACCCTTTAACCAGTTCCTCCCACTGGTAACATCTGACGTAATTCCAGTACAGTATCAACACCAGGAAACCGAAGTTGATACCATCCATAGACCTTACTCAGATTTTATGAGCATTCATTTGTGTATTTAAGTGCAGTGTGTGTGTGTGTGTGTGTGTGCGTGCGCGCCTTCGTGTGTGTAGTTCTAAGTAATTTTTTCAAATAACTTTTTTTTAGATTAGTCATAATTTTGTAAAGAGAGCTAAGAGACTTAAACAAGTGATGATATTTTACTAAATCTTCTCCTATTTCAACATTAAATGGTAGCCAAAAGTAAATCTTGTTGTTGTTTTGGTTGCTTTGTTGTTTGATAAATGGACTCTTCACAGACATAGGAACATAAAATGTTTAGATTCAAAAGGGAAGTGCTAGATTTTGCAAAATATAATTACGACCAAAAGAAAAGCCCAGATAAAAAAAAAAAAAAAAAAAAAAAAAAGAAAAGCCCAGATAGATAATTAATATAATTTGATTTTTATCACAACTCAGACATTAATTTTTAATTATACTTAGAATTATAATTTTTAACCTTTCACACACACACATACGTGCACACATACAGATGTAAGCCTGCTGTAACCCTACTTTTGTCTCATTGACCATTAATTTTTATTTATGTGTGCACACATGTATGTATAACTACCCACTCCAATTGCCTTGTAGAGTACAAATGCCTTAAGTAAAGGGTCAGCAATCTGTCTGAACACAACCAAACAGGAAATATTTGAGGTTTTGCAGTCTCTGTTAAAACTTCTGAACTCTGTCCTTATAGTAGGAAAGTGGCCATAGATGACACATAAATGAATGAACTTGGCTATGTTACCATGCAACTTTATTTATGGGCACTGAAATTTGAATTTCACATAATTCTATGTATCACAAAATGCTATTTTTGTTTTGATTTTGATTCCAACATTTAAAAATGTAAAAATTATTCTCAATTCATAGGCCTTACAAAAACAGTCTGTGGGCTGGATTTGGCCAGTGGGCTTAAGTTTTCTGACCCTTGCACTACACAATATATGGAATTTGGGGTCATGCTTTCATTGGTATGTGCCCATACAAAAGTTTTCTCTATTCTAATTTCTAATTTTATTCTAATTGCCACTTGAGAAACCACAGACAAGTTACAGGGAAGAAACAGTTATGCCAACATAAGAGAAGGCTCATAGTACAATTAATACAGCAACAGTCAACTGTCTTCTTTCTTTCTTCTCCCTCCTTCCCTTCTTTCTTTCTTTCTTTCTTTCTTTCTTTCTTTCTTTCTTTCTTTCTTTCTTTCTTTTTTTTCTTTCTTTCTCTTTCTTTCTTTCACATGGCATTAAAGGGAACAACTCAAGTTTCTAATTTTTTTCCTATTTTCTTGTCATGGATATATTAGCAGTACATGATGCATACTAATTATAAAGTTGGCTGTAACAAGAGTTCCTCTTGTGAATCCATTTAAGAACTGATTGTTTACTATCTTTTTCTGTAAGTATAAAATTTTAATTATGCCACTGACAGGAACTGTGCGTGATACAGTGCTCTACATTTATCACTGGGAGAGGGCCAGTTGCAGAGCTGTTTGACTTTGGAGAAATCCTGATGCGTTTGCAATGTTGAGCAGCAGGTGCCACATTATTATGTACAGAAAAGCAATTAGGAAGCATATTGGATGAATGGGGAGTGCATTAATATTAGCAAGTACATTTGTCAGTGGTTTTGATGCGAGTCTTTTTCTTTCCTTTATGCAACATTAAGATTGTGGCTCTCATAAATTCTCCCCTTAAATTGCCATCTGTTCCCTTGTCAGGCTAGTAGTGAGGTAGAGAAAAGTTTTCTTGACAAAATGAAAGGAATTTCTTTTATTTAAAGTAGAAGCAAAAGAGCCTATAGAAAGTTGCAGAATTGTAGGTTGTGCAGTTCAGCTTTGCGTGTGTTAAGTAATTACCTTTGAATGTAACATTCACTCTGCAGCCCTTTGCTTTTTACAAGTTGCTATTTTTCCCAGTCATTTCATGTATTTTACAATTCAATAGGAAAGAGTTATAATTAGATTAATGCAATGACAACCAGCAATTGGCCACTTGGATTAGGAAGTTTGAGGAAGGAACTGCCGATTTTTTATTGTGGTGCATCTTTTCCATTTTGCTGGCCCAGGGCCATGTTCCCATCCTGAAAGGATTTAAGATTAATCACTAGAATGTCACCCCTCTTTAACTCCAGATTATTTCTGAAATAAACAGCACTCAATACAATAACAATTGAAAGGAATTCTCTGTACAATATGTACCATAACAAGTGGATTATTATCTTCATGACAAACTCTGATGATAATGATGGTTAAATTTTCCAAAATCTTCATTAACTGAAAACCAAGTGAATAAGTGACTTTGGTTAATTGAGTCTTCTAGCTAATCAAAAGGTAATAACTCCTTTAATTCGTCTACCTTAATTGAAATGTTTTTTCTTGAATACATTTGTTTGCTTTTTAACTTCAGCAACAAGAGTATATAAAATATCACTATGTGCTTTTAAGTACTTCCTCTCATTTATTATCTCGAGTATTTTCAAAAATGCTTTAGAACGAAGAATTAGGCAAAATTGGTACCAAATCTAGAACATAACCTAATGAAAAACGTGGTTGATCAACATATCTTCTTTTTCCAAAAGGAAATCAAGTAAGCATACTTTCTGGTTGATTATCTCATTGATTATAAACTTAGTAAATGAGGGAAGAGGGTTTTTAAGTAATATGAGGATTCTCTCAAATCTTTAACTTGCTATTTATAGTGTCCTCACCACTGTCCCCTGTATACAGGTGAGATCTTATAGTCTCTTTTCCTCTTTATTCCCAGAGTAACTAAGGTTAGGAGAACACGAACCATTTGTAACCTAAACTCACATGAAACTAATATAATAATTAATGCTGGTTTACGGTCGGTACCCACTTAAAACAAGACTGAATATTGTGTCAACTGGTCAGCATGTTCCTTCCCTGAGGCCAAGTCTTGTTAAAAAGCAAATGTTTAAATACCAGTCTTTGTTGGTGAGCAAGGCCTCAGAGCCAGTGGATTATCTGGATCTTGAGAAGTAGTGTCCGCAAGTTCTGATAGCCTTGTGCGTTTGTCTCCACTGTTGGGAGCCCAGGTGTTTAAGTAGCCTATACCTTGGACAGGGCTGGAGGCATCTTGAAAAACTTTTATTTGGGAGTGCTTTTTTTTTTTTTTTTTTTCCCCTGTTCAGTTTTAGCTCTATTAGTAGTAATATCCATATTCCTTTGAAATTTGGAGATGCCCAAATTTTCTTCATCATACATAACTGAACAATGTCTTATGTGACTTTTATTCCTAGATGGCTAAACTCATTAATGGGATATTGTTTTAAAACCATCATAGGTAATCTTAAGTTCTACATTCAAGTACTCATGTACTATCTTGTTTGAGGCAACTGGGTGGAAAAGGACAATTTTAAGGTCTAGTCTGGGAGTGACTATACCATGGCCTTTCATCCTCACACTAGACAGCTGACCTTAGCCACACAAACAAAAACAAAAATCTAGTCAAAGGAAGGAAAATTAGCTAGGTAATTAGGAAAGCAAACCACAGCAGTAAGGCTGAAAATGCCTTGTTATCATTTGTGATGAACTTTCATACCCATTATCTCATTAATAATCCAATGAAGTTCACATTGTTCACACAGGGTATTGCAAATAAAGAAACCGACCCTCTGCCAGGCTTCCAGAATCCTTCTGTAGTGAGGGGCAGGGCTAGGAGATAAATGAAGATCTATAAATTTCTGGATCTGGTGCTTTTTCCTACCTCTCAGCCCTCTCCTCAGCTTTTCCTATTTTACAAGAAGGAGTCTTTTACTTATAATGAATCTATTTGCAGGTCCAATCTTACTGGGTATTTGTTCAGACCTTCAGTTTACTTTATCAGGCTAAATGGTTCCAAAGCTGTGTCACAACGTTCTTGAGTTTTTTGTTTAAGTGAGGCTAAATGGAAGGAGGTGTCATGGTGGGTGGACAAGAACATAGAACTGGGAGTTGGGAGAAAAGACTTTTACATGAAATCGATGGATAATTTCAGGCCATTCAACCAGTCGTCTGTTTCTGGAGCTTGTGACTATTTGGACACACTCAGGGTGATTCCAGTCCCACTGGAGCAGTGCACCAGCTCTGTGACCAACACCTAGGCAGGAAGTACCCCAGAGCTTCTGCCTTTTTACACAATGAGAATGATCATTTGTCCTCCACTGGTTTCACAGGGTTGTATGATGATCAAATGAGATGATGGTTGGGAAAACATTACAAAAAAGTCCACGAACCTAAGTTATTAGTTTCTGTCTAAATCATCACCTTCCTATAGAAGCTATTCATCCCTCTACCTCCTTGTTCACTGGGCCTATTTGAAAGCTAGCAGCAAGTGCTGAAAGGCAAAGAGCAGCTTCAGCTGGGGATGTCAGAGCTTCGGTTCTCTAGGGCCTTCGTTCGGCAGGAGTCTAGGTATTCCTCAAACCCAGCTCATTCCTGAACCTAAAGATAGGTTTATGAGAAGATATATGCATAATTAAACCATATAGCAGAGAGAAAAAATTACTATCCCTTAAAGAAATGTTTTAAAAATGTGAATGCCAGGCTGCCTGGGCACCTACTGGTGGCAAGAGAAAATGCCCCTTGAGCTTCATAATTGGATGTCTGTCACTGCCTTTCAGCCATCCAGGCAAAGCAATTCCAAACCTACTTTCTGTCTCTCACTACAGCGAGATCCGGAGCCAAGCTTGTAACCCTTCTTGGCATGTCATTTGGATCTTTTCTTGGTTCCTTAATTATTTATTTATTATTATGAAGCCATCACTTTGAATCTGGGCATGAGTACAAAATGGAGGAGGGTAAAAAGTGAAAAAGAAAGAAAGAAAGAAAGAAAATAAGAGCCAACTATCAGAACCACAAAGGTTAGCCAACTAAAATGGTTTCCAAGTACCTTTCCCTCCATTTCCTCACTAGCCTCCCCTTCCATCATCTTCTCACATTGTGCACCCTGCAAATCTCAGCACCACCACCCACCTATAATCAGACCTCTTTGCAGGAGTTTAACTCCATACATTTAATGGCCAAGTTCAAAACGCAGTTGAATTTTGGACCAACTGCCCATTTTTCTCCCCTATCCTTAGTGACCTGGTTCGTGGAGTGCAATCTTGGTAGAACTTGTCAAAACTCCCTTTATCAAAACCCAAGCACAACACAAGCATTTATTATGCACACTCATGTGTTGGGTTATTAACCTTTTGTGTTTATTTGTTTTGGATTGACTTTGTATTTATCTAAGTCCTGTGTATGGATTTTTTTTTTTCTTATTTGTCTGAGTTTTTATATATCAGGAATAGTGACCACAGGTTACTTCTTTGGTGACATGGGTTCCTTCTCATATATGACCACATTTGTCTATAGTTTCTCAAAACGCTTCTCAGAAAGGATATCTGAAATGAATAAAAGAAATACTGCCTTTGACACATAGACATCAATGTAACTGTCTCATGCCCCTGTAGTAATTATTTACTTAATTCATTTCCATGGATATTTTTTTAAGAAGCCCAATTTTTATTGAACTTCAATTTCACTGTCATGTGCTCCGCCCTGTGCAAGCTATTGGGAAGAAGGAAAGGAAATATAGGAGATAATCCTTTCTTTCTTTTCTTTTCTTTCTTTTTTTCTTTCCTTCTTTCCTTTTTTCTTTTCTTTTCTTTTCTTTTCTTTTCTTTTCTTTTCTTTTCTTCTTTTCTTTTTCTTCAGAGATTTGGAGATGACCCGTTTTGGGAAATGATCCCTCTTCTACAAAGATTTTACAGTCTGGGGAGAAGAGGAGTCTTAATGCATGCAGATGTTCTGAGAAACATTTAACCAAGTTGTGGATTTAGATGCAGAAGATGATATCCGCAGAAATTCAGAGATAATAAATAAATCGATCAATAAACTAGAGTGAATGGGGGAAGGAAGCTTTGTTGAAAAGGAAGGATGTGACTAGACCCTTCAGGGATAGATTGCTTTTGAAAAGAAGGGGAGTAGGAAAATCGACGACCAGGGAAGGGTGGGACAGGAACACACCTGCAGAGGTAGGAAGACCCGGGTAGGTACGACTTGGAAACCTGGGACTTCGGGCTCTCAGGGGTGACTGCGGGAGGCGAGAGACCCGAGGAAGCCTGGGACCTTCTTATCGAAGGTTCGAGGCTGCAGACAGAAGGGGGCTGCTGGAGGTTTGAGCCAAGAGCACATACAAATAAATACGTGTTTTTAAGAAGACAAAAGAGGCCAACAGCCTACCTGGGACGGTGCCAATCAGGCCGGACCAACCGATATAGGTCGCACTGCGCACGCGCGGGGCGGGGGGGGGGAACCTGCCCCGGCCGGAACCCCCTACCCGCGGGCGCCCCCTCCCTCCCGGGGCCGTGCATTGTAGTTCCGCGCGCCCTTCCTGCCGCCGGAGCCATTTCAAGGGGGCACCCCTGAGGGAGCCCCGCGTCGTGGCCAGCGGGGGGACGGTACCTGTCCTGGCGCCTGTGAGGGCTTCTTCGTAAGGGACCATGGCGGCCCCTGCGGAGACCCGCTCCTCCGGAGTCTACCCAAGGAAGCCGAGGCTCCTCCGTCAAGTCCCTTGTTAATCAGAACCGCCGCCTACAGTGCGGCTGGGGCGTGGCGCGCCGCTGTCCCGGGTGTCTCCCGGGGTGGGGCAGGGGGGGGCAGTTTCCGAGTCCGCCCCGGGGACCTCCCCCCCCCCAGGCTGCCCGCCGGCAGAGTCAAACCGTCTTCCAGTTGTGAAAAGAGAAACTAAGGTGTGTTACAAATTTAAGAGGTTTTCTTTTTTTTAAAAAACAAAACCCGTTTTAGTTTGGCAGCGCCAAACCGGAAGTGGTGAGGTGCGGGGCGCTGCTGACAGGAAGCCACGCCCCTCCTCCCTGTCCCCTCCCCCCCGCCCCCCCCCCCCCCCCCCCCCGCGAGAAAGACTTTTCTGGAGAAAAATGTGGTGTAAAGGCAGAGGAAAACTTTTTTTTTTTTTTTTTTAATCTTATTTACCTATTCATGAGAGACACACAGAGAGAGAGGCGGAGACAGAAGCAGGCTCCATGCAGGGAGCCTGACATGGGACTCGACCCGAGGTCTCCAGCATCACGCCCTGGGCTGAAGGCGGTGCTAAACCGCTGGGCCACCCGGGCTGCCCGAGGCAGGGGAAATTTTTGATTGGCTCCAACTCAAGCACTTGCCTTATTTGGGAAAGCGTCGTTGGCGGTTTGCTGTGGTGGTTTGCGATTTACTTTGAGGCCCGCTGGGCTTAAATTTTGGGTTGCTGACCTCGGCTACTAAGGTATCAGCGCCCTCAGGCTGAGGGCCTCCTTGTTCGATTAATTTAACACATTGTTACATAGTTTTGTTTTAAATATATATATTTTTAAGATTTTATTTATTCATTTGTGAGAGACACACAGAGAGAGAGAGGGAGATCTCCAGAGACACAGGCAGAGGGAGAAGCAGGCCTCACGCGGGAAGCCGGACGTGGGACTCGATCCAGGGTCTCCAAGAACTTGCCCTGGGCTGAAGGCAGCGCTAAACCGCTGAGCCACCAGGGCTGCCCCTCCCCCCCCTTTTTTAATAGCTTTCAGAGCATTTTTTTTTTTCCATTTTAAAGATTTTAGTTATTTATTCATGAGAGACAGGCAGAGACACAGGCTGAGGGAGAAGCAGGCGGGAGCCGGAAGCCAGGACTGGATCCCGGCCCTCCGGGGTCACGCCCTGAGCTCCCACTGCAGACGCTCAGCCGCTGAGCCACCCCGTGCCCCTCAGAGCACTTTTGCTACCACGGTCTTAGTAAGGTAAGACTGGAAACAACCCAATAAGGTAAATAGAGCTTGGCATTTATGTATGTTGAAATGAGCAATTCCGTGGTGTCAACTGTTTGGCCCAAAGAGCGGCGGCTTGGAAGTGGTGGGATTGCGACTTAACTGAGAGAATTCTGATTTTGTAACTGGACACATGCTCTGTCACCGGGGCCCAGAAGAAATGCTACTTTTTTTGGTCATTAAATTGGAAGGAATTTGGTCGGGCCGTTCCTTCTGAACTGATTTTTCCTTCTTATACCAGTTCACGCAAGTTACGCAGACTCAGCTTCACACACGGCAGAGACAGGTTCCCTGCTCACATCCATTGCCCATTTTCTTAGGATTCCAACAGGCCTCTCCTCGGATACTTTTTAAGACTTTGCCTATTGACCAAGAGTGAGTGGAGTAGAGAATTGCATTTTTTATAACCTAGGATGTCATTCTTGGGCTTATCCTGAGCCTCATTCTCAAATACCCTAGCAAGGATAAGCTCGAGGTTTTATTTAGGACCGTTGAGTATGACTGAGGACTTATTTGTCTTCAGAAAACTTTTACTGAAAAAAAAAAAAACCTTCTTATTGAAGAATAGCATCCTTTCATAAAAATGCACAAATCATAATTACACAACTGAGTGAATCATTATAATTTGATCATATCCAGACCAAGATACTGAATATAACAGGAATCCTAGAAGCACCCCCCCATACCTCTTTCTAGTTGGCTGACAATTTATTAAAATGCTGATTCTTTCTTAATTTTTTGAACTTTATATACTCGAAATACTGATTTTTATTTTCTTATTTATATTACAATAATTATTTTAAGCAAGCTCTAGGTCCAGTGTGGGGCTTGAACACATGATTTTGAAATTAAGAGTCACATGCTCTGCCAACTGTGCCAGCTGCCCCTAGAAATACTGATTTTTTTAAAAAGATTTTATTTATTCATGAGAGACACAGAGAGAGAGAAAAAGAGAGGGGCAGAGACACAGGCAGAGGGAGAAGCAGGCTCCATGCAGGGAGCCCGATGTGGGACTTGATCCCAAGACTCCAGAATCACAACCTGAGCCACCCAGATGGCCCTAGAAATACTGATTTTTAAAGATTCCATTGTTTTTATATTTTTGTATACCTATTTTAATACCCTGGAAGAGAAGGGTTCAAATTCTTTCATTCCTTTTAATATTAGTGTTTCTTTCCATATTTTTAGCCTTATATGTAAATATTTGTTGAGCATAGTCTCTAGCATTTTTAGAGAGTATTGTCAGTTTTAGGTAACCTGGAATACTTTTCATATAGCTTAATTTGAATTTTCAGTGCTTTCTGTACCTTGACAGTTGCCATTTGATTTCAGGGTTTCATTACCTTAGACATTCTTCAGCTTTTTTTTTTTCCTCTTTCATTCTAGACACAGTCTATAGACCTATGATCATTATTACCTAGAGGGTTCTCATTCTGTTTGCTTTACTAGACCTGTTGTCTCTGTTAATTCAAGTCAAGGGAATTGGTTGCATTTTTCTTTTCTTTTTCTTTTTTTTCTAATTCAACATTTATATGTGAATAGCAAGTTCAGTGCTTGATTTCCTCTATTTAGGATATATCCTTTAATGTCCAATTATAATCCATTGTTATTAACCAGCACAAAGCTTGTTTTTACTTTCACAAGGCTTGTGGAGTTTGTTACCTTCTTTATACTGTGATTATCTTTACAGAATAAGTAGGGTGTCTTAAAACAAAAGTACCTATGTGAGTTTGCTAGCTTTGTTCTTTCAGGTCTTACGATTAAAACTCATATATATGGAGATATCATTGTTCTGTTGGTGATAACCTGACTCTGTGGTCCTGACCTTGAACCCTTGTGAATCTGAGTCATGAGTCTTCTATAACCATCGTGTCTGATAGTTTAAAAAAATCTTGGTTTAGATGTCTGATTCTGACATCACTTCAGTTATCCTAAATTTTTTTCCCCAAAATTCTGCCCTGGCCTTGACCACTGTGGTTGTTTTGGGTAAGGGCTTGATTTGACACCTATGACCTTAGCATCTTCTCTATGATTAACCCACTATACAGACTCAGTACCAAGAACCTGGGAACTTCCCTTACAAACTCCATATCTAGGACTTCATTTTGTCCAAGTAAACAGTCTGATTTGCATTCCTTTCTGACCTATGTTGTACATTGCAAGACAAAGATTCTAATTAAGGATTCCTTACAATATAGTTCACTTTTTTCTAACCTAAGAAAGGAATGCTCCCTTAAAAGGAGAAGGAAGGGGGATCCCTGGGTGGCGCAGCGGTTTGGCGCCTGCCTTTGGCCCAGGGCCTGATCCTGGAGACCCGGGATCAAATCCCACATCAGGCTCCCGGTGCATGGTGCATGGAGCTTGCTTCTCCCTCCGCCTGTGTCTCCGCCTTTCTCTCTCTCTGTGACTATCATAAAAAAAAAAAAAAAAAAAAAAAAAAAAAAATTAAAAAAAAAAAAGGAGAAGGAAGCCCCTTTCTGCATCTCCTCCTACATTCTTTCCAGGAGGGACCAAGAGAGTTTTCAGGGACTTATTTCTAAGTGCAACATGTGAGTTTTACCTGTGAGGAGTTAACAGACCACTATCAGGAAAAAAATAAATCTTACCATTAGATGCTAAAGAATATAGAGAAATCTAGATAAATACCAGGGGGCTCTTTATTTTTCCCTTCTTTTTTCTACCTAGAGTCTTTCTGTTGTTTTTCATTTGTTTGTTTCTTCCTCTCTCCAGAGTTCTGTTTCCTAGTCAATATGTTCCTTGATTTCCCCCCTTAATATAGCTAGTTGGGTGGCAGTAGAGGTGCCACATGAGTATTCTTAGTGTCCCTTTGAAGAGGCTCAGAAACGTTTCCCTGCAGCTGGTAGAGGCCCGGAGGAGCCTTGGTACCTCTGGTTGTGGGAAGGGTGGAGTGGGTGTCATTAGCTGATGTGATTTGGCTTAGCGTAGAGAGGAAGGAAGCAGCTGCAAGCTCAGTGACAAGCATGGCTTGGTGAAAGACTGCCTCCTGCAGGTTTGCAGGCACCCTGGAGAGATGGGATGGGACTTGGTGATTCTGTGTTTTCCTGACAGACACGTGTTCTTTTTGCAAAGGTAAAAACAAGACCAGCATTTCTCCTTTGTGAATGAAAAAGAGATTACATTTTTTTTTTTGGGTGAGACATTGTACTTTAGGTAGAAACTCATAGTTACATTCTAATCCTTTTTCTTCTTTTTGTCTAGTGGACATGCCTATTTTAGGATAAGGCTCTTTCAGTCAGAGTCACAACAGACCTCATTCTGAGGAATGCTCACTGAAGCACAAGACTTTTCACATATCTCAGTGTAGTTACTCAGTGCAGAGCTTTAGGGTCCTTTTCCTGATAGCCAGAGAAAGCAGTTTTCCAGGGTTGTTCATAAGCATTATTATTGAGAGTGGTTCATTGATGTGTTAAAATAATTTATGTTTTAACATTTTTTGGCAATAACTAGAGCCTGAATTATCTGTACTGGGAGGTATGACCCACTGTTGCTATTTGTGAAATAATAGCATTTACATATGCTCATTTTCAGAACTTCTGTCAAATGATTAGTTCATAGGTTCTATCTTTGTTCTGAACTTAGGAAGTATTAAGTTTGAGAATGTTTATTGTTTTCTAATGCATGTATTTTATCAAAGATTTTTTTGAAATTTTGGTTAAATTTCTAGGTGATTTTGGAGTTGAGGTAGTATTTCTAATCTTTGATCTTATTTTAGGATAGTTGCCCTAAAGATATAGAGCAGTCTAATTCTTTATCTAAAATTTTTTTTAAAAAGAGAAACTTCTACGTTTCCTTATAGAACTATTAGGGAGGCAGCACCTTTGGTCCCACAGTCGATATGGGGCAGAGATGGGCATGCCTCAGATAGAGTCCATGTAGCATGTTTACTCAAGAAAGTAGTGGGCAGAAGAATGTAAAGATCTCGATCTCCAATATTTACTGAATAGGTTCTGAGGAATTAGTACCTCACTCCCCAACACACAGAGACACATATGCACACTCCGGCTTTAAGCTATATATAGCTCAATATGGTAGCATCTCTACTCATATTCTCTTCTTTTCAAGTTTGCCTGTGACAGTTTCTTCTTTGTAATATTCATATAAAAATATTTCTGTTGAGGAAGAGACTAGAAGATAAGAGTACTTCTACAAATTAACATTTCCTCTTTTGCTCCAGAGTCTTCCATATCCTATTTGATTCCGGTTTTGATAAAATACCAAAGCTAAAATAATTTATTTTAAAGATCATTTGATTTTGACTGCCAGTACACTCCTCCATTTGATATCACTCAGCCTAATACCTTAATCAATTTTAATTCCGGGCTCCTCTGCCCTGTGTGTGTCCTCTCGGAAAGGTGTATCCTCTGACCTCAGCACGAGATGAGCAACAGGGTTGCAGTGACTGGATTATGTATTATTGACTTACTATGTCTATATAGGCAAATCAATCCAATCGCATGGTGTTATTTGCTTGCCTAAAAGGGACATTTTGATACAAAAGAAGGAAATAAACATGATGTAAGATTGGCTTAACTTGATTATTTCATGATTAATTTTTTAATTCTTACCAGTAACAATTAGTAGGAATATTCAGTGCCCCTGGTGCTAGGATTATGAAGACAAAGGAGATAAACTCCTGTCATCAGGTTGCATACTCAAGTCAAGAGAGGAAAATGGGCTCATAAAGAGATGATGAGAATCACATGCATTAAAGTCAGTGTTAGACATCCAGGGGCTTATGAGAGCCTGGTAAAAGGGTCTGTAACCCTGCCTGAGGTTAATGGTAGAGGGCATGGGTAGGGAAGACTTCTTGTAGTGGCTGACTCCTAAGTTTAATACAAAACGATGAATTTGAGTGGAAGAGATGAATGAATTGAGGTAGGGGGAGAGAAGAGAATGGTGTTATTGGCAGAGGGTACGGTATTAGCAAAGCTGTGGAGTTCAGAAAGTGCACATGCATATGGAGGGAATGTCAAGCAGTTTAACATTGCTCAAGGATAAAGGGGAGAGGGAGGGATGAGAGATGAGGCCAGATAATTAGGCAGGGTGTTGTCTGCCATTTTAAGGAGTTTGGACCTTTTCCTATAGCTGATGGCATGCCAGGAAAGTTTTAAAAGAGGACATGACTTGGCTCTTCCTTTAATCCGAGCGTAACTTCAGTTCCTTCCCACTTTGAGGAACTTGCTGGGTATTTGTCAACCCAGTGGTATTGGAGGTGTTTTCCCCTGGTGAGTGGACAAGCCAGATCCTCCAGAGAGATGCTTCCTGACCCATATGGCCCACTGACAGTTTGACAGTTGACAGCTTGTAGTCCAGCTAGACTCACTTAAGCTGCTTATCCATCCTGAGGCATGCATGTGGCCAGAGCCCGGACTTCACATCATTCTGGCTGTCTTAATTGGGCACTAATTAAATGTTTTGGCTGGAAACCTCTCCTTGCCATGGCTGAATGGACTCATTTGAGGCCAATATTTCAGGGAAACATCTTGTTAGGCTGATCGGATTCCCTGTTTAAAAAGAAAACGCACGTATTCAGTTGTTTCTTCTTATTTCCGCCTAAGGATCTATCTATTATATTTTTCTCCTTTTTGGAAAAAAAACTAAAAGTTGAAAAGTCGTGTGTGTATATGGATATATATACATAGATATATGTGTGTGCATGTATATATTCACAATCTATAATATACTATACATATTTACATGTATACACATAAACACACATATGTGTCAGAACAGGAACTTACAGAAAGGACAGCTTTGCAGTTGGGAGGCTAGAGGTCACATCTAAACTTGTTTTGAGATTTGCTTTAGGCTAACATGTATATGGCTTAGTTTCTGTATTTGTGACAGACTCACAAGAAAGATACATTGGAATTTTATCATAATGTTTCAGAATGAAATCTAGGGATACAGATGATTCTAATCCTAGAAGTTGGGGGCACTGGCTCAGTTGATGGAGCATGCAACTCTTGATCTTGGGGTTGTGAATTCGAGCCCCATGTAGGAGGTAGAGATTACTTAAAAAATAGTTAATACTAGATGGATGGATGGACCAAATCTGCTTTCTGCCTTTACTTAGCTATTACATGCTAATAAAGATTTCTTTCTCAGGTCATTCCAAGAGCAGAGTAGATAGATAGCTGAGTGGCTGGGGTTCAGAGGACCACTCTTTGCACTGCAAAGTAGGCAAAGAATGCTTGCAATGTCAGCAAGAAGAGCAATAGGTGCAGCAAAATACATGAAGGATAAACACTGACTAGACCATCCATCTGTGGACGGTCAGGAGCTGGTTATATGGCTAATGAAGGCATTGGTGTGGACTATCATTGATACGAAATAGCAGTCATTACTTGTTTAGAAATTCTTCTACTTGCTGAAACTAAGTCTCTCACAAATTTTGCTTTTCCTGTAAAATAAACCTACTATTGTAATAACTTTTTTTCTAAAACAATAATGGTATTACTGTATTAAACAAGGACTAATGTGAAAATTGGGATTTTCAGAGGTTAAAATTAATTCCTAAATTATAATTTTCTATGAAGAACTAGAATTAGATAACCAGATTGGAAGATGATTTCTTGTCTGGAAAAGGAAAAATAAAATGTGCTCCAGTTCATGTGTCTTCAACTCTTTTTCAGTTAGCTTAATATGTATTAATATATATTATATCAGATAAGTATAGGTTTATAAGACAAAACCTCATCAATTAGCAATGCTTGAATTCATTTGCATTTAATTACCAAGAAGTAACTTGTTCACAATCAACAATTGTAAAACAGAGCACAGTATAACACTGCTCTGTCTGAACTACAGTAGATCTTCAGAACTTCTTTGATGTGTGTGCTTCCTTAGGTCTTAAGGACATATTAAAGTGTATATTGAGCTTTCTAGTATTCACTTTATTTAATGAGAAATGTTTTCCTTCTTGTTTTGCCACTACCTTCCTACTCCATATCCACTCCCCCCCTCCCTTTTTTGTTCTGAGCAATGATTCTGTGTGTTCTTTTCCTATTTAAAATTTAAAGAGTTACATTTGGGAGAGGAACAATGTAGGGAAAGGAAACCCCTGGAGTGTGTCTGATGTGATCGTTCTCCTCTGTGCCACCATTTTTCCTCCCGCTGTGGGAGTGCTAAATGATAATGCCTGATACCTTACTGAATAAAGCCTGACACGGTTTCCAGCTGTGAGCATGTGATCAGTTTTTATGTTTGATTTTTGCACACAAGTATACTACTGCAAGCATGTCCACAAACTACTTCACAAATGCTTAAGGGAGGAATTGCTATTGAGTGAATCAAACATTAAACAAACAGTGAGCAATTGCATTAAAAAAAGAAAAAACTACATTTATTTTATAAAACCATGTTTTTGTTAAAACCTAGAATTAAAAAAAATTAATTTATGTTTAATGGTCAGGTATAGCCAGACAAGGAACCCGCAATAAATTTACTTTCAGGTTAATTCCAGTGTGAGATGAGTTGTCCAGTAGGAAAAAAGATTATGCTGCTCCCTGTACTTTGCTATAATGATTAAATGTGATTGTAATTATGCAATGGGTTGATTCATTTGTGAGAAACATTGAAATATATCCTCTATTATGTCATTTTAAAATGGAATCTCATATGCTGTAATTTTTAAATCCATATTTTCCTTGAAGCAGGATATTGCACATATATGATCCTGGGTTTTGTGACGTATTTTGGCAATATGATATTCTTATATTTCAGACATTCTATTTTAACATCTTTCCTATAACAGACGATATATATTTCTTACTGTTATTTGTGAAGTTTGTGGTGTGCTGTGATGTTTATTAAACACTAAAACTTAACCGTGTATTTCTTCCTGGCTCACTGATCAGTGTAGGAAAAAAGGAGTAGGGGTCCTGAAGGAATCCACTAGCAGACAAAAAAGAAGTTATTTTACTTTTACTAATAAGAAAGTTCAAATATTGGTTTGGGTTTAATGGTTTAGAAATGGAGGGAAAGCACATAATTTATAAATTAATGAGAAATATCTGTAATCATATTTAAAAACAAAACAGGTCCTTTCGTGCCAAATTCTTGGTTTTTTAAGTCCTACTGCTTGACCTCTTGCAAGTACAAGAATGGATTGGGGGCCACTCTTACTCTCAGGCTTGTGTATCAGGTGTAATACTAGATACTGAGGGACAGGAAGATTATATTTAGAGAGATTCAAGGTATCAAGTTTCTCAACAAAATTAGGAAAACGAAATTAAGCATTCCATTCCAAACATCAACTTTTAAAGATGTGGTTGAAGTGCATCTTTGCAACATGAAGAAAATGGAGACAGGCTCGTGATAATTCTGGAATGACTGTTAGGGACTACATGTGTTTTTAACTTCATATGCATCTACTTTGAACTCCAGCTGAACATTTCTAGTGATGATTACTTGTTTTCATTATTGTAGAAATCTGATATTTCCTGATTAGACTAATAATTGACAGTTTCTAGCTGTGTCTTTACTGTGGGTGACAGCATTAAATCACCACAGACATTTAGTCATCATCTTTAGGGTGAGTCATTACAATTCCAAAGAAGATAGATAAAGGAGAGGAATGGCAGTGAGTCATTAAACTGCAGAGATAAGGAAACTACTTATGGACATTGCTTTCATGAATTTTCCTAACTAGCCTGCTGGCAAAAGAACAATGCTAGTCATTCACAGAAACACTGAATCCCTGGGTTTTGAGGATTGTTTCCAGTCTTATTTTGGATTTCCATAAGCCATTAACTATTCTCTCTCTCTCTCTCTCTCTGTATAGACAACATTACATGTGATATATATATATATATATATACACACACACACACACACACACAACATATATGAAAATGTACATATGTAAAAATGCATGTTAAATGTATTTGTTAAATGTTTATATGTTAGGGGTACCTGGGTGACACAGTTGGTTAAGCATCCTACTCTTGACTTGGGCTCAGGTTATGACCTCAAGATCTGTGAGACTGAGACCTGTGTTGGGCTCTGTGCTAGGTGTGGAGTCTGCTTAAGATTCTCTCTCTTCTCCCTCTGCCCCTCCCTTCCTCTACAAAATGTATATATGTTAAATGTATGTGACACATGCTAATATATATTCGACGTATATTAAATATGTCTATATATGAGATATTTATTCATCCACAAATTTATCTATGTATCCCCTTTGAAGTATGTGATTAGTAAATGGACATCTTCCAGTTACTACTTTAGAATAAAAAAAAACATATATATGGTGTTTCAGGAGTGATGGGGCATTGGTATAGGTATTTGCCAGGATTAAAACTTTCAGGATTGGTCAGAATATGGAGGGGAGAAGGAAGGAGGCAGAGGGACAGATAATTTATGGCAACTGAAGCAATCTGTATCTTGAGCAGATTGGCCTCTGTCCATCATTCTACATTTATAGACTTCAGTTATTTCCTTTTGTTAATGCAGATAATAATATTTCTTATCCCACATATGCCAAACTACCATTCCCATACAGGGGCCATAGACATAGATATCTTGCAGTTTATAACATCCATAGGCAGAAAAGGGGAATGTCCTGTTTTATGCGCCATTTAAAGAGGAAAAAGGCAATGCTAGAAAACTGCCTCCTCTAGTCATCCCCTCGTGTTTCATTGGCCAGAGCTGTAGTACTTGGCCTGTGTTTCAACCAATTACAGGACGCATGGGTATTTTTCTGAGGCAGCAAAATAGAGGACTGTGGTCAGTTCAAAACAAGAAAAGGCAGTCTTCTGGAGCTGCTTTCTTCAGTTTCAAATAAGAAAGAAACTTTTTGCCCCTCCAGGGCTTAGTATTTTATGGAATAAATAAATAAATCTCTGATTTAGAAAGGTGACAGTGCCTTTTAGAATTTTTCAATTTAAGTCATTCAGGAATTCTTTTGAAGTATAAATTAATAAAATTTAAACAGTTTACCACCTTGTATTTTAGGTAAATCTCGATTCTTAATCTGCTCCTACCACCACTGTTTCCCAATTAAACAGCCAAAAGAGTCAGTCCTTAGAATGGATTAATGACCTGCAAAATTCCATTTAAACATAGCCATTCTTGAGTTTTATTAGTGGAAAAATACAAACTGGTCTGTGGTCATGGATTATTACAGATTCACTCCAGACTGCTGAATTGAACTCTGATGAACCTGTGACACTCTCCATTAAACCTCAAAATGAGCTTTCTCTTAATTGGGGTGTAGGAAGGAAAAAGTAAACTAGTGGCTGGTAAATGCCAGATTTGTGAATCATTGCTTTATTTTGGACAGAGTGTTGAAACATTTTTAGATGTACACGGAGGTGAAGGAGAAGGAGTAGAGAAAGAAGTTTATTCATTTATTAAGCCCAATTCTGTTCTAGGCAATGGCATTTAAAAAATCTAAATATAATATGAAAGGAAGATACTATTGAAATCGTTTTTAGATTATAAGATTGGATTTAGAAAAGTTTTATGACTTATGCCAGGCTGAGTAATTAGTGGGGGATCTAGGGTTAAAACAAAAGTATTCTACAGATACTTATGGAGCTAAGCTCTAGAGTATAGCAGTAAAGAAACCAGACATGATCTTTGCCCTTCGGGGGCCCACAGTCTAGTAGAGGAAATCAATATTTAAAAAAAATCATTCAAAAGTGTACATAATTATAAATTGGGTTAAGTCTTATGAAGAAAAAGTGCAGAGTGTTCTCACAAGGGGGCATAATTTCAGTTGGTGTTTCCATTGGAACATGTAAGTGGAGACCTAAACGAGTGAGATTATTCACCACAAATGGGGAATGGAGGCAATTCTCTTCTCTGTGAGGAATTAGCCTTTGTTTAAGTCCCTAGGTGGGAGTTGAGAGCTGACCATTATGACCAGGGCATAGTAATTGAGGGTGAGATGAGACTGGAATATAGGCAGGAACAGATTTTTGTAGAGCTTTATGAAAACCTATGATATGGATTTAGATTTACCTCAAGTGCAGAGGAATACCACTGAAACAAGGGATGTCATAATAAGATTTACAAAATCATTCTTGGTGCCATATAGGAAATGGATTGGAGGGGTTTCTTTCATGTCTAGGTAATTTCAGAAAATATTTAAAATTATTTTTATTTTTTTAAAAAAGATTTTCTTTATTTATTCATGAGAGACAGAGAGAGAGAGAGGCAGAGACATAGGCAGAGGGAGAAGCAGGCTCCCTGTGGGGAGCCAATGCAGGACTTGATCCCAGGACCCTGGGATCATGACCTGAGCCAAAGGCAGATGCTCAACCACTGAGCCACCCAGGCACCCAGTAAATATTTAAGATTATATATGTCACAACCACTTGTGTCTAATTAGTGTTAGTTAAATGAATGAATGAATAAATGAATTTTCAGACCAAATGTGGAATGCTTTAAAGACATAATATTTTTTGGTAGCCAAACTGAAGAAAGAATTAATTCCTAAACTGGCTCCGAGAAATTATTACTACCTACTTCTACTGACAAATTTACTTCCTTAAGTTTTTTTTTTCTCTCTGTTACGCATTTATACTTTAAGAAACCAAGCTTTCTAGAACTGTCTACTTAAGTTTATTTGTTTTTTGGAAACCTTGGCTTTCTTTAAATTAAAGTTTCCTAATGCTAAATACCTAGCAGGCTGCCAAGTGATTTTAGAGTAGAAGAAACTAAGAGCCCAAAATGTGTGTACAGTTTTTAGAATTCAAAATTATAGTTGATTGGTATGTATTTGTGTCTTTTAAGATATAGAAGATGTATTTAGAAGTTTCCTGGTTCTTTTTTCTCTAAGCAGAGATATTAATGGACTTATTATGAGAGATGTACCAGTGTTTTATGAAGAAATTATTACCAGGGGTATATGCATATTCACTTGTACATAAAGACAAGCACTGACCCTCAAGGTGTGGATTTACATTTTAAACCCTTTCTGTAATTGTGTGATTCACAAGTGAACCTTTCACACCCTTTAAAAAACAAAAACGAAGTAAAAAGCAGGATTGGAAGGCTACACAAAGGATCACCTAACCTACCCACATTTATATTGCAAGCAGATAATCACCTAAACTTCTTTTTTTTTTTAGAGAGATTTTATTTATTTAGTAATGAGACACACACACACACACACACACACACACAGAGGCAGAGACACAGGCAGAGGGAGAAGCAGGCTCCATGCAGGGAGTCCAACGTGGGATTTGATCTGGGGACTCCGGATCATGCCCTGGGCTGAAGGCAGTGCTAAACCGCTGAGCCACCCAGGCTGCCCTCACCTAAACTTTTTGAAGCAGTTGGGCTCTTTTTCAAGGAAGGAAAAATGTCTGTCTCCACTGGACATGCAAATACGCTAAATTGAGGTCATAGAGCACCTGTGATAATTTCCTCGAAACAGATCTGAAGTGAGTGACCATTGTGGGCTTTGTACTCCCAGGCACTCCTGGATCTAGGCATTTGAATATACTATCTTCTGTGTCTGGAATGTTTCCTCTTCACCTTATATTTACCCTTCAAAATGTAGTGATGCTACCTTTTCAGAGCAGCCTTCCTTGAATTTTCCTTTAGGTTACATTAGATTACATTCTCTTGTTTTTTGGACCCTCTGAGCACCATGGCATTTATCACAGCTGAAATTGTACAAGTATTTGCTTGGTTATTTGATTAATATCTAGTTTGTGAGCTCTGTAAGGTTAACGACAATGTCTGTTTTTGCTCAATGGCATCCAGTGTATGTGAGTGTAACCAGGTGAAGGCAATTGATATCTCCATCAGTGTCATAATAAAGTAGTGTTTTTAAGATATTTCTTACCCAGGTTAAATTTATTATGAAATATGTCTCATTGTTTTTTAGAACTCCATACCAATTCCTTCTCCTTTTTAAAATAAATCAACCAGAATTGTGACAATAGAAAGCTTTTAAGCAGTTAGTTTCAGTGTTTGTGACCTATATGTAGAAATTCATTTACATCATGACCCATGCCTGTATGCATGGTATATATGAATGAAAGTTTCACAAAAACTTCTATTCTACTGCAAAAACTTTTAGTCATTTTATATAAAAAAGGATGCTGATTGTAAACCAAAAAACTGATTTTATCTTCCACCTACAGGTTGTGAAGCAATATTAGAAAAGCACTAAGCTGTTGATCTAATTATGGTTCTCTTCATTACAAAATAAATCACTCAAAAATTTTTTTAAAAAGATTTTATTTATTTATTCATGAGAGATACAGCGAGAGAGGCAGAGACAGAGGCAGAGGAAGAAGCAGGCTCCCTCTGGGGAGCCTAATGTGGTGGGACTGGATCCCAGGACCCCAGGATCATGACCTGAGCCAAAGGCAGATGCTCAACCACTGAAACACTAGAAGCCCCTAAAATGACTCAAAATTAAAATTATCTTCCTACTGGTAGTATTACACATGCTTCTAATGTTTTTCATTTATATTATTCTGTGTAATCCACATTTTCTTTTTTACAATCAAGCATATTGCATTTATCATCCGAAAAAGATTAGGAAAATAATTGTTTTTGTTGTTCAGTTGTTTCTTTGTCACTGATATAATATATACTTTTTTGACATACTAACATTCTAAGTCTTAACTTCTCACTAAATTCTCAGTTCACGTTGGTCTCATCTTACCAAAGATTTCTTTTATTCAAATCTTTATACAATCCTTCAACTTTCAATTTGTACTCTGAAGAGCTATTATGTAAAACTGGTTTCCCAACCCTTCTTTGCAAAGTCTCACCCACTCACATCCAATATATAGATGCTCTGAAGACAAGTATTGTGGGTGTCCCTTACAATTTAAATGATAGCTTCTACCCAAGAAATGCACTTATTCCAGTATGCATGTATAGCACAAAGTACATTGTGTTGTTTGTGTTTAACATTGTTTGTTAGTATCATTATCAACATGGTAACGTTATTAATAGCATTGTCAGAAGCAACAGCAATCACCAAGATAACAGCCTTAACAACAGTGGCATTTACAGTATGCCATTATATTAATTATCACAATAGATCTGACAGGCTGCTCCTAAGAATTCATATTAGTGAATAGTTTATGATTTTAAACTCAAGAGGAAAACTAGAAGCCACATCAATCCTAATACGCCCTTGTCTTCATGTACCTCCCTCTTTTTCTAAGTTTAAAAAAACAAATAGGAAAATGATAAAAACCATTACCAAACCAAATTTGTTAATGGAACTAAATAAGTTGTTAGTTCTGTCATAAAAGAATATGACAAAGTGCATTTTTTTTCTCCGTAATTTGATCAGTGTCATTTGGATACAAGCAGCTCATCAGAAGGGAATGTGCATACTCAACGAGGGGAAGGGATGCCTGGGTGGCTCAGAGGTTGAACATCTGCCTTCAGCTCAGGGCATGATCCCACAGTCCTGGGATCGGGTCCCACATCAGGCTCCCTGCATGGAGCCTGTTTCTCCCTCTGCCTATGTATCTGCCTGCCTCTCTCTGTGTGTCTCTCATGAATAAATAAACAAAACAAAACAAGGGGGAAGCCATGAAAGGCAAGGGGTTCTTGCAGATTTAGTATTTCTAAATATAATTCTGTTGAGAAAATATTTTCCTCTGTTGTAGAAAAGAAGGGCCTATCACCTGTAATCTAGTTTTATAGTTTTGTATGTTGTGGATTTTGTAGTTATGAACATTAGGAGTGGGATAAAAGTCATTATTAGTGGAATGTCCTCCTGGTTGAAATAGTAGAACTGGACTTCACAGAGGAATTTTACTCCTTTTGTGTAAATTAAAAGGTGATTGTTATTTATGAAATTAACTTGTAATTTTGATTCTGAAAGCTTGTTTACTTACTCATCAGCAATTTACTTATTAGTTCCTGTGGCACTGGACAGATATAAATACTCAATAATTAAAGTGTCCTAGTGATTAGGGGTTCCTAGAAAGTATGAAGTTATCTGGTTGATTATTTACAGATTTGGTTATCATAGAGGCAGTTGTCTCATGATCCTGCTTTTACTCTTTCTTATCTGTGATAATTATCCCATCAAAATAGACTTGAATTTTACCAACTGTTTTCTTTGATGGTCTACTATTCAACTAGCTGCTGCTGCTGCTTCTTCTTTTATTAAGTGAGCACTGTGCCCCATGCAGGGCTTGAACTCACAACCCCAAGATTAAGAGTTGCATACTCTACCAACTGAGCCAGCTGGTTACCCCTCAACCAAGTTTTATGAGACGCCTGTATGACTGATGGCCTTTTGAAGGCAATGAGCATGTGATATTGAATGCTAATATTTACTGTTAAGCAGCAGTCTAAAGTACATGACACATGGTCATTTCCAATCTCTAATAAGATAATCTTACTGTTTATTTGTTTTTGGTGTCATAGGAGTTAAAATTGGTTAAATACTGTTTATTTGTGTTGTTAGGTTTTTGTTTTTAGATTTGTCTTATATTTACTTATTTAAAGTATGATATTTAATTGCATTGGATTTGTTGAAGATACTTAACCTAGGGCTAACTCATATTACGGCTAATTTGTAACACATGGTTAGTGAGGCAAACGACTTTTATATCTTAGGAACTAAGTACGATGGGGCATATTTAATATTGTACTTGAGTTATAAAATAGTACTTAGCTAAATTAAAACACAGATTTAGGTTCTTTGTCAAATGATTATGCAAGAGTTATGTGCAGCTGAAATCCTTTTCAGGCAACATAGCTGTCAATAGTAATGGGCCTTATATGGAAGAAAAAACAATCACTGATAAGTTAAAATAAGTCATTCTTCTGAACCTATTAGACTCAAATGGTGAAGAGACTTCATCAGACACTTTTTATAAAAATGAACAGCTTAGTTCTAATGCTCTTGGAAAATTCCAAAGGAAATATGCACATAGCATCAGATGGAATGCACATTATAGGTGGTTGTGCCAACTTAACTGGTTCAAAGAAGGCAAAATGTTAACAGAAACCATCATCTCAATTCCAACTAAGCACTAAAGACTTAGTGCTTTAACATACAAAATATTTCCAGACTTACTTATTTTGACCTCTTTCTTGGAGAGACTCAGGATGCTCCTCTTCACTTATAATATTGAGGGAATTTGAGGCTTAGTTATGTTCAGATGTCTTTCCCAGGATGACGAAACTGGGCTAACTCAGGTGTCCCCACTTCCAGCTCTGACCTTTACCCATTATTTTACACAGCATCTGTTATTCACATGAAACCTCTGTTTGTGTGTTTGTTCCATTAGAGCACTTTGCTAACTATGGGGATTCAAAAGATGAGATGAAAAGTGAAATTGTTGTAGTAAGTGAACATGAGGGACAACATGCTGCATTTGCTTTGGTCTTAAATTCTTGAATTTATGGGAAGGGATTTTGATAATTCTAATGAGTACTTACACCTTCTTATCTTTTTAAAACTGTGCTTTCATGGTGCATACTAGAATCTTGTTTTTTTGAGACATCTCTTTTTGAGAGAAAACACAGATTCTCCCCAAATCCTCTGAAACCTTTCAATGTTCTGTCACTGCTGCTAAGTAAAATGTACTGCAGTCTAAAGAGCTGGACAGATGTTAAAGACTTTCGTGGTCCCCACCAGCCAGGGGGTTCTTCTGTTTGTTATTTCCCGGCTGCTTGGCACATTCTTGTGACATACAACAAACCTCCATTATAAAGGATTATATGATGAGTCAACAAGCATGTGAAAGATAGCAACCAAATGGTGACTTCCAATTACATGAAAAATTACTATAATCACCCCTGCTGTAACACCCGTCTGTTGGCAAAGTGGTTGATCCCCTTGAAAAGCTTTAAAAGAAGGCCCAGTGTATTAAATAAAAATCTCAGTTCTGTGTGTAATCATAAAAATTAACACTGTCACTTTAAAAAAAATCTAATTGATGTCCTAAAGGGAAACCTACTAGGCTATGTAAAGTAGCTATTATGAAAATGTTTAGCCTTTGGAATGTATTTCAGACAGTGCTTGTGTTGCCAGATTTGTCAGCCAAAAATTCACTAAGCAGATTTGTCAGGGGTTGAGGCCATAATCTGTAAAAAAGACATTGGCATAGAGATTAAAGATCAAGAGAATTATATAGGTTTTGTTACCATATGCCAAGATTCCTTTTTAAAAATAAGTTTATTTTGTGTGGGCTGTAACCAGAAGCAAGAGCTATCTTTGTTTGGTATTTAAAACAGTAGCATTTCCTGCTGGGGAAGGAACAAAACTGTTTCATTCACATGCTTGCTTGTGGTGCTTAGTGGCAGTTGGAAGGGGGCAAGATGTTTCTGACATTCCTCCCCTGGGTTCCTTTCTCTCTTTCTACAGTGCAAGTCTTGTACCAGAGTCACAGATGAAAAATCCAGGGAAGGAGAGCATGAGTCCACTGTCATGATCTTCCTGGGTGGGTGTCATAGGATCTGACCGGACACCTTCACCTTTCAGGGAATATGTTTCCAGCACGGAGGGTACAGACATTGCAATGAGGCTTTTCTTTTCCTGCCACAGGTGATATATTCACATTTGTAATGTTCCCACAACGTAATCTTACACTTAGAAGCATCAATGACTAAAAATGGCTGGGTGCAGGACTTCTGGGTTCCTGTTCTAGCCTTCTGACAACCTTACCACGTGGCTGTAAGCAAGTCATGAAATCACTCTGAACTCCCCATTTCTTAATAAGGGTATTAATTAGGTGGTCTCTGAGGAACCTTGCCGTTTAAAATCCTGTGACTCTGTAAAGAATCAAATCTCATATAGGTTGCAACTTACTCAGATGCAGCAGGAAAAAGTGCTCTATAGTGTTGCTGTAATATATCCTTTAAAGTTAATAGGATGGCAGAGTGCTTCCCCAAAACAGGTGGTGGGAAAGCATTATACTAGAAAAACTAGGAAAATATGAAGACTCTCTTGGAGTTCCAGTAAGTCATATAGAAGGATGTTTTTCCTAGAATTGTGCACACCGAGGCAGATTTGGGTATTTACAACAGGCAAATCTAGTAATGACATTCTGGCACATTTACACTTTTGAGATGACCACAGATAAAACTCATGATAACACTACATAATTTTAACAACATTTTAACAGAGAAAGCCTAGTCCATAGATAACTCTGGTACACACAAAAAATTAATTTACCTAGATGGAAAGGGAATCACATACAATTTGTGTGGGAACTTTCAAAGGTGCTTACACTAAAGCTTTTCCATGCCACTTTTAAATTATATCTTCATCACAGAAATGAAATACTGCTCAAAGAACCGCTGACTGAGAGAAGTAGCAAGCAGTTTTTTCCCAGACTTTATTCAGCATTCACATCCAATCACATTGGTAAACATAAATACATCACAGAACTTATTCAAACACTCACAAGTTATCTATATAAAGACAAACTGCCATATATTCTCTGAAATAGATTTTCCCTCTATTTCTCTTTTTCATTTTGCATCCTGTATATTAACAGTGAGACTCATCATTTGGGGAGGGGGGAAGCAAATTATAGACCCCTTCTGGCTCTACCCATAATTTTCCACATTTTCTTGAGACAAACTGCCACTTTGAGATGAAATTAATGGCAAGCAGAAATTCTGGAAGTATCCAAGAGGAGATTTGAGTCTGACACCTTGACTCCTGACCTAGGAGAGCACAGGGCTGGAGTTCTGGGTCCTTGTCTTTAGGAGACAGACCTGTCAGTCCTTCGATATAGCAGGAAAGGAAGGGATACCTGTGAGATGGTTTCATGCTCACATAGACACTAGGGGGTGTCCAAGGACTAAATGTGTTTCTCCTTCCCTTCAGATTTGTCTCGTCAGTACTCCTAGGTCCAGCTAACTTAAAGTCCAGGAGCTAAGGGAAAATCCATCCAATTAATTCCTGTCTTGTGCCGAAATGAATAACATGGGGTCAGTTTCATCATCAGGCCCCGATTCCCTTGGATCTCTGGCAGCAATTGTAATCTCAGGGTTCAGAACCAGGGACCATCCCTTAATATAAGCTACAGGTGATGGGGAGCAAGGTGTGCTGTTACCATATACTCTTTATCTCTGTGTTTGCCAAAATTTATGTGTACTTCAAAAGGAGTCACCAGTTTTTCTTTTCTTTAGTTAGTTTCAGTTTTGGTCTGTCCACCCTGACCCCAAGACAGGAGCACTCGGAGAAGGTTGAACTCGGCCTTCTCATTCGTATGCTGTCGGTTTGTTTTTTAATGTAGATAATTTGTTGATTATTACCTATTAGAAAACATTTGCCCTTGCTGTTGTAGACATCTTCAGGCCTTTGGGCATGGGTCTCTTTATGAATAGCTATTACTTCTTAATTATGATGGTTTAATAAGATACGTCTTTCATTTTCATCTCCTATCTCTCTTCTCCTGTGATTCTTCTCCCTTCACTATTGGTCCCTAAGGGCATGTTACTGGCTTCTTTTCTTTATTGCTCCCGTCTTCTCTTTGCCCCTCCTGGCGAATTAAAAAAATAAATAGAATGCATTTTAAGGATGACAACAGTAATAATAAAGTCAGGAATTGCTTTCCAGCTAAATGCACTGATTGGAAGCGCCTATTGAAAATAGCATAAACCTAATTGAAGTAGTCAACCCCTCCCATACAGGTCATTCTGTGCTCTATTAAAATGAAGGTAAAACAAAGCTTGTGACATTTCTGCATTTCCCAGACTCACTTTTCCTAAGACATATCAATAGTATTGACAATAGTATTGCATTGTGCTCCCCAGTGACCTAGGCTGTCATCTTATGGTCCTGGATAATTCTTTCATAATGAAACCTTATTGTATCCTTTCCCTATAAGACTCAACAGAAAAATAACTATATTGCAACATGTAGGATTTGAAAATTTGCAGTAAATCAAAATTGTAGTGATTAGCCTAGAACTGATCATTTAAATAATGTGGATACTCAATACCCACCTATTGTACCTGTTAAAGATGCTAATACATTTCCTAAGCTTATGAAAATAAACAAATTGCTAAAGACATGTCTAATGTGAAATTATCAGGAGAGTTGAGATTACATATAAGGATGTGTTATTTCATTTTATTTTGAGCAGTTTAAGTAGACTCCTCAAGAGTCATTAGTTGGTTCTAAGCTTTATTACTGAAGTCTCTTATATTAGATGGAACTGACTATCAGATTTGATGGCAAAGCACTAGCAGCTGGGAAACTGCTCTTTCTCTCCCCTCTCATTTCCCAAACAATGTTTGCACTGATTAATACTATGCAACAAGACATGACGCAGAGATTGTGTTGGCATTGTGTTCTGATGACCCCACACATTGTGTGCGCTCTGTGGTTCCTTTTGCTGTTCATAGTTATACGGGTTTATCAGAAATTACATGTCAGGCTCCCGATGAGTGTAATTGTATACTGATTGTGTATAGTTTTTTAAACCTCATTATTAGCCTTGTATGCAAACCAAATAAAAGGAAAGTTTAAAAAAGGAAAAAGAAAATAGCCTCCACCGGACGTCATGTCAGAGCCCAGGTGTTTGAGCCTGGATGCAGGGGGGAAACAAAATGTTCTCTCGGGGACATCTGCTGCAGCCATGTGCTTGAAAAAGGCCCTAATGAACGGAGGAGAAGGAGCAGAGTGGCTAGGGTATTGGGGGAGAGCTCTGTGGCTCTGCTTTCTTCCTGCTCTGTTCTCTTTGCATGCATGATTCATTTAATGACAAGGCAGGAGGACACTGAGCAGTGCAGTATGTGTGTCCTCATTCATGTCAACTTTCATTAATTGGTGCCCCCATGGCAATTTCTCTGAGTTCTGACCCTCTCCCTCGAATCACTCTTTTAACAGAAAAACAAAAACAAAAGCACCTCAACTAGGTAGCCACAACGGTCAGGGGGAAGTAGACATAGGAAGAGTGATGAAATGAACAGTGCTTTCTTTAATTTCCCAGGGCTCTGCCCTTCTGCCTATTTATACCTGAGCATTTGTTGGACATTTCTAAGACAGTTATTATCCAGGGTATGGATTCCTTGGATTCACAAGCAGAAATCTCAGCAGGGAATGTTGAAGTATTACATACCAAGGATGAGGACCATTAGAATTAGACTTGTCTCTAATGTGGGAAGTACTTAGTTCCCTTTTAAAAACCTTTAATCAGTATACGGTGGTTCAGTACACAGATGTTAGCACCAGTGTGAAGGCTCTCTAATTATAATTTAAGTTATCCCTGCCTAAGGGCTCCCAATCAAATTATTAGACTGTTGCAGTGAGTCTGTGGCTCTTGGTTGCACCTTGCAAGGGGGTATTTTCTGGAATGATGGGAAACAATGGTTTCTCCTGGGAAGTAAATGTACCATTATGGACTTATTAGGTCCTTGATTAGATCCACAGCTGATAAGTGAGTAGACTTTTCAAGAGAAAATATTGCAGTTTATTTTAATCTGCCTTATTCAGCCATTGGGTCGTGGAGAAGAAGTAAATGAAATAGAACTAAAGGAAATATGCATGCAATTTTCTTAAACGTGGTGGCAAATTTATTAATCAATTTTTATAATTGCCATTACTTCGTTAGGCATTGGAAGTAGAGGC
Organism: Vulpes vulpes; assembly: GCF_048418805.1. Lineage (NCBI taxonomy): Eukaryota > Metazoa > Chordata > Mammalia > Carnivora > Canidae > Vulpes > Vulpes vulpes. Next base: position 87,455,167 of record NC_132795.1, read on the forward strand.
TTTTTAAATTTGTTTGTTTTGTTTGTGTGTTGCCTTTTCTCCAGCACCCAAGCTTGCTTCCTATCGACAGTTTTCTGACTGGACTACCAAGGATTAAAGAGTTAAACATTTGGAGTGACAATTAATTAATTAAGAGGTCCTAGAAAGTTAACCTCTCAAGTTTCTTTCCTGAAATGCATGTTTATCTGATTTGCTTTAATAAGTGACTTGCTATTGAACTAGTTTTACATACTTTAATTTGAGGATAATTATAGTACTATAATTCATATTTCAGATGCACATTAACTTTTCAAAAGATATCCAGCTAGCTACTTCTACCTAGCATTATGCTTATTTTAGTAAAGTATAACCCAAAGAATAATTGACTGGTTGTAGTAATATCTTTTAAGTCTTTCTATTATACTAGGCATTTATTTGATTTTAATTGTGGAACCATTGGTCATATTGAGTTCATTTCCTGTTCATGTTGATTTCATGAGTCTCTCCATTAGTATTCAATTGCACAGTAATTAGTCATTAGTTCACCGTGATGTCTTCAAGCATGTGTACACTTATATTCTCATTTTCCACTCAGTTTCTGCAGTTGTATTTGAATTCTTTTTCTTAAAGAGACGAAGGCCACGATAAAGAAGATAAAATGCTAGATCATGAATTTATTAGACTAAATATTTTGCCAAAAGGCTCCCTAGTTAAGGCATGCAAAACTTGGTGCATTGAAAATGAAATAAGTGGCAGCTGCCTAACCACAATACTGAAGTCACTGAGATGTCAAAGCCTGGGATCTGAAGCATTTATGATCAGAGGCGAGATAGAAGCTATTTAGTGAAACTTCAGGATGGCGCTTGACCCCAGTGTGCACCTGGCTAATTCTGATTAGAACATCTTCAATTTCTGAAGAAAGGTCAAATTCCCAACTCATTACTAAGCTCCAATAATGTATTGGATTTTGCCATTTTAACTAACTGTTTCACTTTGCAGATTTATTTTCCTTTACAAGAGAAAGTGTTCTTTAAAAATATATTATCAACGGTTTCATTAATTCCAAATTTGCTGTGTTTTTAGCACATTTTATCTAAGGTATTCATTTAGCTCATATGAAAAGTAAATATGTCATCTGTCATAGTCTGTCACAAGCTCGTAATTTAAATCCATTAGAAAATTGTCCCTGCTTTTTATTTGAGCTGGCTTCACATTGTTGTCCTAATTAAATTGGAATCTTATATCATTTAAATGTTAGACTTGAGAATGAAATTATTTTTATTCAGTGATAATGGTGGTCTTCTTGGCAGAGCTCAAAAACTGCTTTCAGGTTAGTTGAGTCAATGTTCAAGAAGCCATAACTGCTGATATGGATTCCTCATTAGCATTTATTCCTTATACAAAATGAGAAGCAAAAGAAATAGTGTCCTCAAGATAGTCTTCTTCTCTTTCTCTGAATATATCACTGCTATGGTAGCTTATTTGTATGCCCATTTCTTTCATTGTGCAAAGGTAGTTTAATTTTTTAAATATTTTATTTATTTTAGAGAGAGCATGCATCAAGTGCCTGGGTTGCGGGGGAGTGGGGGGAGAAGCAGAAGAAGAGGCCAAACAGACTCCATGCTGAGCATAGAACCTGAGGGAGGGCTCAACTCCAGGACCCTGAGATCATGACCTGAGCTGAAATCAAGAGTTGGATGCTTAACTGAACCACCCAGGCGCCCCAAGGTAGTTTAGTTCTTGTAACTAAGCAAAAATATTTTGCTCAATAGTATACATAAATGCTCCTCAAATTTTAATGTGCATATGCATCTTTTGGGGATCCTCATAAAATGCAGAATCTGACATAGTGGGTTTAGGATGGCTTCAAGATGCTGCATTACTCATGAGTTCCCAGGTGAAGCAGATATAGCTGGTCCATGCTTTTCACTTTGTGTAGCAAGCATCCTGAAATGACTTAGGAGGTAAACAGGGGATGAATAAGAATTAATATCTTTTCATCTAGCCCTTTTTGAAGATTGGAAAATTCACAAATTTTAGAAGTAATAATGCCAGTTATTATTTTGACTTGAAACTTTGCTGAGGTAGTGCTTGTTTATTTATTTGTTTATTTATTTATTTTAAGGTGTTAACATTTATGTTTGATCCCCTTAGAAGCAACTGACATTTGTAAGAGGAATATGTGTGGCTTCAAATTCACCCTCTTGACTTAAACATACCCATCAGAGTATGTGTTTTCATGTATCAAACTTCATATTTAGAAGTTAGAGGAAGGTTTGTTATTTCTGCATTTTTTGTATTAAAATTACCTTTAATTTTGTTTAAATATTTAAGATTGAAGAATTAATCTTTATCTCTAAATTTAGCAGGGTGGATCTTTTCACAGAATAGTATCCAATACGTTAATAATAAGGGATGCCAATTTCAGAATCATAAAGAATGATGGAAATCTGCAAATGTTCCAAATGGCTTAAGATAAATGTCTGCAGTGTGTGTATGTATGTGTGCACGTGCAAATTGTTCTCTCAATTGAATTACAGTCTGTAAAGGTCCCCAAATCTATTAGAAGAACTCTTTAAGTTTTCTCTAAATTTTGGAATACAGATTTGAATAATGACTATTCCCCATTTACGAAGTGGGGCACTCTTGACCTTCATCTCTTTTTCTCCTTCCCTTCTTGTGTCATCTTTTTCTTCTTTTTATGCGTCTAATGGATGAAAAATGAATTATCAGTGCAGGAAGATTAGAAAAAAAATCCATATTATGATCATTCCATGGAACTTATTTTTCAGACTTTTTTCTTAAAGCTTGCAATCAAAGGAAACATAAATTTCGACATACCCTAGGAAGCTGGTTCACATCATAATTCTATTCCTGGTTAGATAATGCATAAACTTTGAAGAAAATATTTTTAAAAATTTGATGTAATACTATTTTAATTTTTAAATAAAATGGTTTTTAAAATTCAAGTAAGCCTAAGAAACTCAACAAAATGGATTAGGGAAGAGGAAAAATAAAACAACAATAAAATACTTGACTGATTTCAGACCCTAGAGCCCAAGTGGATTTTAAGTAAGTAAGGTATAGTTTCTTTATGTGATGGCAGGTGATGTGATGGAAACAACAAGATATCTCAAAAGACAGACCAAGACTTTTGTCCATTTTCCTTTTCCCACCTTGCTACTTGGAATATTACTTATTCTTTCTAAGCTTCAGTTTTTTCAACTCGTGTATGAGAATGTTGATAATTTCTCAGTCAAAAGATCCATTTGAGTTAAGTAAGATGATATATTCTCCCAAGGATTTGGGGCTTCTTAGTTCTGAAAATAAAGCAGAAAACAAAGTAGGAAAAAAATCCTTCATATACTTACATTCTAAAGAGGGAGGTCAGACATTAAAGAAAATAAATGTAATATGTGTTTTGGAGAAAAATAGGCCAGAAAAAAGGGAAATTTGAATGCCAGAGCAAGAAGTAGAAAGATAGCAATTTTAAATAAGGTCATCAGAAAATAATGACATTTGAATAAAAGTATCACTGAGAAGAATGTCCTGGGCAGGGTTAACAGCAGGTGCAGAAGTCCTGAGGCAGGAGTGTGCCTACAGTGTATGAGGAAACTAGAAAGAGCCTGGTATAGCTGGAGAGGAGTGAGTGTGTGGGGAAAGGTAGAAGAAGATCTAGTCAGGGAGAGAGCTATGAGGCCAGACCATACAGGGCCTGGTGGATTGGACAGGACCCTGGTTTTTATCCTGGCTGTGATTGGAGCTTTTAAGCAGGAGAATGACATAATCTAGTTTCTGGTTTTATTTATTTGTTTGTTTATTTTTTGTTTTGTTTTTAGTTTCTGGTTTTAAAAGAACTCCCCCTGAGCAGTTAGATTCTGCATATACTCTATAGGTAAAGCTGACAGGATTTGTTGCTGGATGTGGATGTAGGAAAAGATGGGAGTCAAGAAGGACCAACTGTTTTGGCCTAAGAATATGGAAAGAGAGAGTTGTTATTGGCTAAGGTGGGGCAGTCTGGCAGGAATAGGTGTGGGGGGGGGGGGGGCGGGGGCGGGGAGGAAGATCCGCAGTTAACACATCTTAAAATTTGAGAAGCTTTTAGGACATCCCAGGTAAGCTATGAATTGGGAGTTGGGCAAGCACATTGGTCTGGGGCTCAGTGCAGCAGAAGTCCAGGCTGGATATAGAAAACCATGAGAGGTCATTGGTGCCCTTGAAAAGACATGTTTCCATGGGGACATGGGAATGAGAGCGCTTGTTACATAGTAGGTGCTCAACAAACATGAGTTGCTCTACTTTTTCTTTCACCTTCTATCTCATACCATTTATATATATAACTAGATATAGAGTCCAGGTGGCAGGTTATTTGTTGTATGCTTGTTTTATGTGTTTTTTCCCCCCATTTATTAAGATAGGTCATTCTGTATCTAATCGCTATAGGCTTTACTTCTTGGTTTGAATTACTTTTGTTGCTTACCTTCATTTGAACTAAGCCATATGTCTTTGTCCTTTCTTGCTGGTTATTAATAGACCATCTGAATTGTGGGGTGCTACCATGTAAAGCAAAATGAATAAAATTTTGAATGGATCTTTAGGCTCTTGTTCTAGAAGAACACTCAACCTCTTTGCTAATAGACCATAACCAATAAAAGCCATTTAGGTGCTTAAAAAAACACTGAAAAAAATGCACACAGATTACAAAAGAGTTTTATATTATGCCCAGTATTGGCAGGTGCAAATGATATTTTAAGATTTTTTAGTGTGCTAATCAGAATAGCAACTGATAGACTATTAGACAATCTGGAGATTCTTTACCTGCTGAATTATTAGAAATGCAATAAAATTTTATTTTATTTCTACTCTCTATTGACATTGCTTTCCCATGTGGTATCCCACATTGTTCTATTACTTAGTGGGTCCATAACATACTTACGCTTCTATTTTATTTACCGATTTTAGAGTTTTTGTGTTCATTGTGTTGCCTTATCCATCCTTTATATGTGGCCCACTGACAGCTCCCAGTTCAAAAGTAGTACAAAGGTAGGGGTGTCTTGATTATTTGCTAATGAAGCATTTTGGCTGGAAATTTGCCCTCAGGAAAGCAGAGCACACTGATTAGAAACATGTGTTTTGATGAAGCCTTTTGTTCAGTGAATCTAATTTCTCTATAATGAACATCTATATATATTGGTTTCTTTCTTTCTCAAGAGTTAATTTTCTTGTCCTGTAGTTATATATATATAGTACACTACTTGAAAGCACAATATATAGTCATGTGTTTTAGTGAAGATTTATTGTTTTAGAAAATACCTATAGTAACTAGGTTTTAGCTAATGCTATGGTGGTGATTATATTGTAATATATATGTGTATCAAATCAACACATTATACAGCTTATGCTTACATAATTATTATATATATATCAACTATCTTTCAATGAAAAAATAATTTAAAAATAAAAACCATGTATTAAAAGTAGAGGAAGTGCCTATTATACTAGAGGAAATTCCTTTGTTGAAAGAAATGTATTATCTTAGTCAAATTTCATTTAAAATTAAAAAAATAATTTGAGGGCATCTCTTTTTTCCTGACACAAAACAAATTAATTATATCTAGAATTATATTTACAGTAAGAGGGAGTTTTTCAGAAAAACAAAAGCTACCCACCTTTCATGATCACCAAGTTCTAGTCAGAATGGGTTCACAGTTGTAACAAAATGTCTAAATTCTCAGTGGTGTGACAAAACAAAGTTTTCTTTTTCCTTCTTGACACAGTCTAATTAGGATGGGTGGGGGGTGCTATGCATCCCATAGTCATTTAGGAAATCCATGTTCTTGCCATGCAGTGGCCCTCCCCACCCTGTTTCCAGAAGACTCAGTGTCCTTGGCTGGTACGTTTCTATCCAGACAGAGAGGGTAGAGGACAAAGAAATAGCATGGCAGATTGGTAGGAGTTTTTAGAGACCAGGTCTAGAAATAGCATGTATCACTTCTATCTATCCAGTTATCTATCTATCTAGCCAGAACTCAGTTATATGGCTTCATCTAACTGCAGAATAGCTCAGAAAAAAAGGTTTAGCTGGGTGCCAAGAAAAAGTGAATACAGATATGTCTTGGTTTTAGCAATCTGCCAAAGACCCTGTTAAGTTAGCAACCAAACACACTCACAGTAGTGGGCTTCTCCTCATCCTGCAGCATCTCTTGATGCTACTGCTTTCCCCATCTACTCTTCTCTTCTGGTGTTTACCAAATTGTGGAAACTGAGATGAGAGGGACTTGCACACTAAACTTAAAACTGATGAAGACAATAAAGTTATTTTTATTATTTAGAGAGATATTTATAACTAACTTGTAGTAGTCTCTTTTGCCATTTGCATTGAACATTACCCTTCTCTGTATTTAGCTTGCTTTTTCCTATATCAGAGGCTGATATCTATTAAAAATGAGCTCTAGCATTCCGTGCAGGCTTGGGGAATTATGAGGAGATTCTGGTGTATTGTTCAGTTGTGTTCCTGCACAGAAATAGTCCTGGAATTAACATTTATTGAGCATAAACTATGTAGCCATGCTAAACCATTTAAAAGTATTAATCTCATTTAATCATCAGAACAACTCTGTGAGTTAGGATTATCCTTATTTGGAAGAAGAGACTGCCCTGATTAAACTCCAGACCTCTTTGACTAGAAAGCCCAGGCACTCTCCACATCAGGCTATTCTTCGAAGGGCTTTTCCCTCTCCCACCCTCACTTCACAGGCTTCTGTGAGGCTCATCATGTTTGACCATGTAGACAAAAGTAATTGCTTATCAAAACAGTCAAATCTGTTGTGTGTATAGACATAGGCTGAGCCTGTAATCAGGGCAGTGTACTCAAACCAGGGATTAGGAAACTAACTTAGATCTGTAAATCATGTGAACATAACCAGAAAGAGATTGTAGATATTCTGTTTGTGGTTTTTGAAAAATGATTTTAAAAAATGAATGAGAAAAGTGAACTTAGTGCTTGTTTCCCTAAATTTGGGTTCATTTTCCAGGGTATTGTTTTCTCTCCTTTTTCCTCTCCTTCTCTCTCATTCATATTCTCTGTCACTGCTGACAAAGGAAATGAAAGGAAAAAAGAAAAGATTACTTTTTCCTTTCCCAGGGACTCCAAATAAAATAGACATGGTATGGGCTCTTATGATGATCTGATCTTTGCTTCCATCTGCATATTTGACCTAATTATACTAATAAAATGAGATGGCAAAAGGAGATATTATACTAACAAGTGCAGTTTTTAACTTGCACAAGAAGCATTTCTAATTCCTCTGCCCTCCACTCTCCTTTAAACAGTGGTTTCACATCCCTTGATGCTCAGCAGGGGAAGTGGCATTCACCACCCCATGGCAAAATGGATCTGCATGCGTTTACGTAAAATTGGTCCACGTGTGAATTAGCTTTGAGTTGTATTGTGTTTCTTATACTAATATAATATTGTTCTAGTGCTTGCCCCTGATTAAAGAAATACATAAATAAATAATTTATAATTTAATTAATAAGGTATAATATGCAAAGCACAGTAATTTCAAACAGCTTGTAATGTCTCTAATGTACTTTCAATTTTTTATTTTACATAAGGGCTATATTCATTATGTGGTTATGATAAACATACTAATGAATTTTATTACAGGAACAAATTTAAACATGTAAATGAGATCAAATAGTATTAAAATGCAAACGATGGTGAAACTTATTACAAACTAACCTTGCCAACATACATGGAATGATGTTATTTTAAAACTTTGCAAGTTGTATCCCTTAAACAAAGGCAATGCCTTTTACAATGTCCCTGAACATAAGAATTTGTGAACTGTAAGCTTTATTCTCACATGAACCCCTCAACCAAAAAAAAAAAAAAAAGAAGTTAACTAGAATCCAGGGTTTGCATGTAACTTTGGATGACAATTAAAATCCCTTTTCTTGTTCCAGTGAACAGTAATCTGTGCATAATTACATTCAAATGAGATATTAGCATTTTTTGTGCTTACTCTTTGTTAATTGCAGAGTTCACTCACCATGGTGATGCTTTTGATGGAATCAGGCAACCTTATTGACCTGATGCCGTAAGGCGTGTTGGGAAATTCTGCTGTATTCTTCATTTTTTTTTTATTTTGGCATTTTGAGGAGTCCTGCTGCTTTTATTACATTCCTGACACTTTTGTTAATAAATCATTGCAAAGTTAATGAAAATTGCATTCAGGCATATCCAAAATAATTGTGTCCTTTGTCATGCTAATAAATTGAAAGATGTTGATCCAATGGGCGAATGCATGCCCATTATGGAGAAGTTTGTGATATGGGTGCCTGTTGCACTCACTCTTTTCCTTGGCATATCAGCCCATGTAAAATATGAAAGAGGAAAACAAACCTCAATATGTTTTATTTCATTCTTTATACAGTGAGCCTTTAATTAAGTCAACAAATAGGCAAATTATATCTACATGGAAAGATAGAAGTATTTGTATTATGATTTATGAAAGGTTGTTAATATCAATAGGAATCAGCAACAGTCTAATATCAGACTTGTGAAAGTATGAAAACCATGTTTAACTGACCTTTCTCTCATGCCTGGGGATTTTTCCACATTTATATACGACCCACTTGATTTAAAAATGACAATGATAATAACTCAACATTTGTTTCCCAAGGCTTCTCCTGTACTAATTCAGGAGGAAAGTGAAGAAATGTGATAAAGAAATTTGCCTTTTTGGCAAACATCACATTTTTCATTCAGTAAGTCTTAAGTGTACAGCGTGTGAGTGAGGTGTGTGTTTAGGTGTAAACACATAGTCATATTCACACACATTGTGAAGCAGGTTTAACTGTTCTAGGTAAGGAGTCTTTAGTTTCGAAAAATTTAAACTCAGATTACACACATACACACACACACATATATGTTTCAAATTTATCTCAAGGAAGAACTCCAAGTAATTGTTGTCTTGGGGAGTTCTTAATTTATGCACTAGCCCATCATGCTGATTTTAGGTAGGTATTTATTCTGCTATTCAATCAAAAAGCATAGTTTCCATAACAACTGCCACATCCGATGAAACGTACAGCTTGGCATTTGAAATACAGGACTTCTTAGGAGATATGCTTCCTGACATATTGTGTTGAACTTGTGTTCCTTTCATTCTCTTTTAAGCTAGCAAGATCTGTGTTTCTATAAAGGACCATCGCAGTTTTGCATAATTATTACAATCCATCTGCACATTTCCAGGATTTATATTAAAGTAATTAAAGCCATTTTGTATTAGTGGGTGCTGTGTGGAACCGGCTTGGATGCAGGATTCTAAAAGTTCCCACTTGCCTGCTTGCTGTGCTGTAATTTGGAGAACAGAATGTTCCGTAAATGAGGTTTGGGAATACTACATTTTTTTCTTTCTTTCTTTGCAAAGTAACTTTTTTTTTCCTCCAGTGGAAAAATGGAATAAAAGGTTCACCTAGGGACTGGAATTAATGTAGTCCTTCTGCCTAGGGTTAAAAAAAGAGTAAAATCACAGCTAGCAACATTGTGCAAACCCTAATATATTTTGCTTTTTCTATGGAGAAATAATAAGCCTGTGTTTCTAAGGCAGCTTTCTTCCAAAGAGTAGCAAGCAATTTAATTTATATTCTCATTTTTTCTGGCAGTATTTGTCCAAGGTAAATAAGGACCAATATTATTAACCCCATTTTATGGATGGGATGATTGAGGCAGACAGGTGATGGTGTACAGAGCAGATAATGAGGCAGATAATGTTGTGCTGGGCAGGAGAAGTAACTAATACTTGTTATAGCAACTCCACAGAACTAACTGAAAGTACAGTACTGCAGTTGCTGAAAAAAATCATGTAAGTTCCAAGGACTTTCAAAGGGAGAGTTTGGTATGGATTCAACCATTTTTGACTAACATGAAACTCCTTGGTATCTTTGTTGAAGTTTTTCTTTTTTTTTTTTAAGATTTTGTTTATTCATTCATGAGAGACACACACAGAGAAAGAGAGAGAGAGAGAGAGAGAGAGAGAGGCACAGACACAGGCAGAGGGAGAAGCAGGCTCCATGCAGGGAGCCCGATGTGGGACTCCATCCGGGTCTCCAGAATCACACCCTGGGCTGAAGGTGGCGCTAGACCACTGAGCCACCTGGGCTGCCCTCTTTGTTAAGGTTTACAAAGCATATGTTTGATTCTTAGTGTTGAATTCTGTCTCATAAGGATCTATGATTCCTCTGGATGTCCACAGGGAGGCCCAGAGGAGGTCATACCATCCAGTTAAGAAGACACGGCATGCTTAACAAAGTGAATTAATTCATATAAAATAAGGAAAACCTAGATGTATTAAAATTGTTTCCTAAAAGGAGGGAATTATCATTTTCCTTTCTTAGAGCTCTCTCGAAGTATCATGTTTCTCTACTAGGAGAGAATGGGTGGTGCTGAGCAGTTTCTACCCCGAGCCACTTCTCTGCCACACAATTATTGTTTCTTCCTAACAAATGTTTGTTAACTATTCTTCTTATGATCCTATCATATACCTCTAAGAGTGGGTGATGATGAACATTTTTTTGTCACAAATAGTAGCATCCACAAAGTTGATGGGATATGGAATCCTGCTTCTGCTGTAATAGTATTGCTGTGTTGGGTGTCCTGGAGGCCAAGGTATCAGTGCAGGGTAAAGGTTATGCACACAGACTTTGAAATCAGACAAACCTGCTAATGTGCCACTTATCTGCTTTGTGCCTTCAGTCAGTTCTCTAATAGCACTGAGCTTTGGTTCCTTTTCTGAAAAAATGAGGATAATAAGAACTTGCACATAGGGTTACTATGAATGTTTTGTGAAACAATATTTGGAAAGTGCTTAACACATTATTGGCATAGAGTAAAGATTGGAGAAATGGCAGCTTCTAGGATCACTAAACATTCATACATTTTAGAACCTACCAATTTGAATCACCCAACTTGCTGATTTTCTTTTCTTCTTTAGCCATCTATCTCTTGAAGTGGTTTTGTTTGTTTGCTTATTTTGTATGTGTGTGTTTTAGTTAAGAAAGGACTCAGGTTTGACAATACAATAACTGTTAGGTATATGATCATAGAAGGTGAAAACAGTGACTGCATTTTTGGTTTCTACACACATCCCATGTCATTAAATTTCTGCAACTGATAAGTTGCAGTGTAACAAGTTACAGTGGAGGCAACCAGAATGAGTAAAGAGGTGAAGGGACTTCATAACAGGATTCTAGAAAGTAAACCTCTCGACAAACTTTCAGAATTTTGAGAGAGAGAAAGAGAACCTGGAGAGAGTTCTCAAAGCCTGAAAGAAGAAATTTAGGGGAAGAGGATTTGAAGTATTTCTTGCTCAATAGGTATTAAAATTATGTAATTTTACCCTAAAAAGTAGTATATTTTGGAACTTACTTTAAAGAAGTTTTGAACTAATTTTATGGATTTTAAATTCCATGAAGTTAGCAACCGCCATCCACAGGATTAGGGGTCCTCTTAGGTGGAGTTGAGTAGCCTAGTGGCTGCAGGCAGGGGGATAAGAATGAAGAGGGGCATCATGCATAGACACTTGCCCTGCTGGTTCCAGAAGCAGAATGCCAGGGTGACTAGACCATCTTTAGACCCAGTATGTATTACACTTCTGATATTCTCAACAGATTGTCCTTTGGCTTATAATTAGGTAGTTCTTTCAAAATAATATAAGCAGGAAATATATGAATATATATATGAATATATACAAATATATATGAATATATATATATATACACATATGCAGTCCTAGTGGACATCACCAAAAATATCTTTATCTATCCCATAGTCTAAAGGCAAAATGCAGTATGAACAAGAAGTTTGTAAAAGTTTTGATTGGGAGTGGAGGAAACTCTGCTGTATTAATGTGTTTGAATAAGAAAGAGTTCTAAATCTGAGCAGTGCCCATTTTCATTTTTGTTCTAGCAATGTAAAAACTAATTTGCCTTTTTATATACACTTCCCTTCCCTTTTTTTTTTTTTTTTTGGTTTAATATATGTTTTGCTCATCCTGAACTGCCACTTTGGGATGATTGACTTGTTTGATGCCTCTGTGCTTCAGTACAAGTTTTATTGCCTAGAGTCTACTTTACAATGTGTTGGTGAGACAGCTCCTTTTCTCATACATAAACTCATAAAAATCCAAATTATTTTTGTATAAGTAGAACTTGTAGCTAACAATTCAATTTAATTTAAACAAGCATTCCTAATAACCTCCAGTTTTTAAAAATACATATTATTTCAAGCATATCTGTTTTAAGTGGAAGTTATTCTGGGTTAAGCTTTGTAAAGGATCAGTGTTACATTGGGGAACTCTTAAAGAGAGGATGCATATTCAGCTTACTAGAATATATTATAGAACTGCAGTTGGAAGACCTGAGTTTTCATCTTTTCTGCTACTAATTTTCACATTCACTTTCTACAGGTTACTCAGCATATTTAGTTCTCAGTTTCTTTATTTGGAAAGATATAGGGATACTATCGGAAGTGTTCAACATTTCTAAAATTCTATAATTTTTTGGTTTGTTATTATTATTTATTTTTGTTCATTTTTAATAACAAGTCTCATTGAACAAAACCTCCTTTGGGCTCCACTACTTTCAATTTCAGCATACAAAAACAAATCACTGGTAGAAATTCAAAAGAAAAGAAAAACTGAATTGAATAGCATACCTCTGGTACATATAACACAAAGTATATCATGTTGTTCCTCTGCTCAGAAAACTTTAGTTGGCTCCTCTCTGTTCTTCATACACATTGGTCCCAACCTTCACCTCCAGCTTCATGTCTCCCTCTCCCATACTAACACACTGTGTGCTCCAGACTAGTTGAACAGCTTGCCATTCTTGAATATTTCATATTTTTTGGCTCTTTCATGCTTCTATTCCTTCTGTTGAGGATGTTCTTTACCCTTCTTTGTTGCTGGTAAAACTCCTGTATTTCCATCTTGATTAACCTTAATTTTTTTATAATACTCATTGCTTACTGATTCCTTTGTTCTATACCTATATCCTTCAACAAATATTTGTTGAATAAATAATTGCAATCCAGAAAATGTCTAGTGATTCCAAGTCTACAGAGAATATTGTTCTAGAAACAATGAAGTAGCATAGAATCAATAGCTTCTGTAGAAGAAAGATGTAGGGATCCCTGGGTGGTGCAGCGGTTTGGCACCTGCCTTTGGCCCAGGGCGCGATCCTGGAGACCCGGGATCGAATCCCACATTGGGCTCCCAGTGCATGGAGCCTGCTTCTCCCTCTGCCTATGTTTCTGCCTCTCTCTCTCTCTCTCTCTGTGACTATCATAAATAAATAAAAATTAAAAAAAAGAAGAAAGATGTAGTAAAATTATCCTGGAATTTCTTTTTCTGAATTTGGAGGTCATCATTTGATGACTTGCTATTTTATCCTGCACTGAGTAACTATCAGCAGCTCTGATATGGTAGTTAGAGGGTCCAAATTTCACATTTTAAATTTTAAGTTTTCTTTTAATTTTCTGATTTACTGAGACACAATTTTTCTGGTACTCTGTCCATTATCAGATTTAAGTTAAAGTCATGATAAGCTACCACCCCTACAACCCTGGAAGACAATGTTTATAAGTTTAGTTGATGGAGAACAGAAATCTGAAATCCTAACTAAGGAATTAATTTAATGTATGTCTCAATGAGTGGTTACTGTGTGAGCATCCATCATTAAGAGGAACATTTGATAAGCTTGGAAAAGGCCAGATTTTGCTGTGGCCTTCCCCAGCAAGAATAGAAAGAGAGTGGTAAATGCTTGTATTGGATCTGGGTGTTTCATGAATTCTTTATTCCCAGTATCCTGGGGGTCGCAGTGTCTTTTCTTAGCACTGGGTCCCAGCATTAACCGTAGAGGAGCCCATTGGATTACTATAGCTATTTCCTGGACATATGCCATTGGATAAGGAGCACTCAAGTGCTGCTTTAATAATTCTTAAAACTTACCAAATATCTTAATATTGAGTGAAGCAGGATCAGTTGAGATGATGATAACGATGATGATAATTATCATCATCGTTTTATCTTCTTACAGCATGTATTTTTACTTAATGAAACATCAGGAGCACATTCTGCTTCTTTTAACATTCTCTTCAGTTATCTTCAAGGAAAAATGATACTGCTCAGCATCAGAACCTTAGAGAGCTGGAAGACTGGTGACAAATACTTCATTATGTTTCAATGTGTCCATTTTAAAGACCTTCACTCCTAAAGACCTAGGGTGAAGGCTGTGTTAATTGCTTATATAAATGTTGGTGGCCACTTTGTTTTTAAAACTATATCTTAACACTGACACTAGAAAGTTTAATATAAGTGCATCAGCGAGCAGATAAGAGATGAGTAGGCCTTTAATATACATCTTCATTAGGGCAAAAGCTCCTCTGAACATACTTCATGCATCAACTACTATAAAGTATTTAAGAATAAAAATAGTAAAGGAGAACCTATGATATACATCAAACTTAAGGAGGAACTCTAGTTGCATAGTCTCATCTTAGATACTTGGCCCCTAAGTATTTAAATCAATCTTAGTATCCTGGTGTATCAAAAATAACAGTAATAGATGAATTATCAAGTGCTTAGGCCCCACAACACATATAGTGAAACAACAGCACTAGGGAAGCGGCTGTACTTTGTGTTTCTACTCATGTACACCATGCCCTGAGCAAGTCTGCATGAGAGACCACTGACCCTTCAAGTAGGTGCAGAGTATAGAAACCTTGGATAGTTTGAGTAGTTGCCATTTGGCCAACCATGAAAAGGATCCATGAAAAGGATCTAGAGAAGCATCAAGCATGCTGAAATGCTAGGGAGGTTGAAAATTTCACTGATTTTTTTATAACTGATATTATGTGGTAGATTAAAGGCTTCCTAGACATTTCAAGAGAATTTTTGTAATCGGAATCCATATTTTACAATATTTCCGAATATAAATGTGGTAACTTGACACCACATTTTTTTGCTTCATATATCAGCATTGTGTCAGTGACTGGGCAGTGCTTAATGTATTTCTTTTTGCCCCTTTCTTTTAAGTTTTTGATGGCTTTGTTTGATCTGACACTTCACAAGAGTCCCTAAAACATTGAGACTTGTGTAATTCATTTATCACAGGTGACAGTTCCATGGACAGCATATCATGTCTGACTCTATTAGATCTGCTGTAATCTATGGGCCTTGTGATGAATAGAGAGAGGGGTGCTCTATCACCACTGATCACACCTGGAAACACTGGACAGATGCTAATTAGAGGAGGCCTAAAGTGGGATAAAAATCATAAGTAATTGAATCATAATCTCTCAACAAGCTTCAATCCAGATGACTTCTGGAGAGTGATCTGCTGTGGTTTTCTTCTGCTTGAGCTTAGTCTTCTTGTTTTCTCTATGCTCCTGAGACAAACTTTGCTCCACTCTCCACACCATAAATCCAAGTATATCTTCTTTATGTTTAGAAGAAACATCAAGGTATCTCATTTCTTCCAGCTATAATATGAAAGTCATATCCTTACCACTGAAGCAAAGCAATTACATTTATTTTCATCCATCAAAAGAGAAAGTGACTTATTCGGGGTTGCTAGAGTTCTCTGAAAACACAGTCTTTTCTTCTTTCATTTCTTTGAGGTACTTCTTAACTTTCAGCATGCATATGAATTATCCGATATTTTTTTCAAAATGCAGATTCTGATTCATGTGGGGCCCAAGATTCTGGATTTCTAACAAGCTGCAGTACCTTGGCCACACTTTGAAGAGCAAGGATCTGAGAGGAACTCATTGAAGTGCATGCCTGAAGATAGTCTGTGTCCCCTTCTGAGTGGAAGATCATGACGAGTCCAGGATTGTTCAGATTCCAGTTAGAAAACTACTATAACATGTGTCCTACTTCTTTCCATTAATGAGTACTGAACCTCATTATTGATCTTACCAGCCTTGAAAGGTCAAACTTCATTCCTGAATGAAAGGCTTCAGCACATCCTGAACCCTGAGCCACAACTACAGGAAAACCACCCAGCAAAGGGGATTAATTTCACCCCTTTCTGTATTGACTCTGTTTGGGGAGTTAGTATTTCTGGCCCTGAGCCAGCTGATCTCATCCACAAATTAAGCTGACAGTTCCTCCCAGCAATAAAGGCTGTCTTGGAGCCAAGGCAACATTGATTTAATTGGTCTCAAACAATTCTAGTGGCCACAGTTTCACAGAAACCTGAAGGAGAGCCTCACCCTCCTGCCTAGGTGCTGGGCCCTCTTTCCTCTTTCTTCTCCATCTTCATTGATGCTGGTGGGCAAAGATATGGAATTCTCCCATAAGAGAGGTGGGTTAAGATGGACACTGATTAAGGTGGATGGAGTTAGATGAAGCCAGCAAATGGGACTAGGATGTCTGGTCAGAGAATGAAAAACAGGACTGATAGAGAGCAGAAGTGAACAAACAGGAAAATAGTCACCTGTGGACTTGAGAATATTTGAAACTTCTCACTTCCGTTCCCCATGAAGTAAAAGGGCTTCAGGTAGCAGACACACAAGTACTCCAGAGCTGGAGGAGGAAAGGAGTCTTTCTCCTTCTGTGTTTATGATAGGTTGCAGAGCAATAGCTAAAGTCATGGTGATTGTTTAGAATATCAAAGTGAATTCAGAAACTGGAATATGTAGTTTAGAGAAAGCTATTAACTGCTGGTACCCATGAAACCCAGTGAATTTTTAGTGCTTCTAGGTCTGGGGTTCATGAACTCCCTCAGTTTCCAGAGATCCTTGAACCTCCTGAAAGTCTGTCTGGCATTTGCATATATGAGTTTTTTTTTTCCCTTCTGGAAAAAGTTTCCTCTTTTTTTTTTTTTTAATTTATCAGGACATAAAAGTTGTTTGCAATCTGTAAAATGCCAAAATGCAAACACTGCTCTCTAAGAAGCTATAGATAAAAGGAAATTTTGGCTATACCCTGTAATACCTGGTGCATGATCTTATACTCCAAACTTGATCAGAATATGATTCATAGTAAGTTAAGGAGAAGATGGGACCCATCTCCTCCAGTAACAAGAACTAAGACTGACACTGATTTGCTTGCCTGGGATGAACCAGGTGAGTTAAGGAGTGATCAAGAGGTGAGTGAAGAGGGGGAGCATTTACATCGGAAGGAAACTCAGGCCTATCATGGTTTAAAAAATCCCTAGAATATTCTGGCAGAGTTAGAATGAAAACCAGACTCCTTACTCTTAATCTACTGTACATTTGCACTTTACCTAATGCTCTGATTAAACTGTCCCATTTCAAAATATGCTGTAGCCCAAATAAGTTTTCTTATTTGACTCCACACCTTTCCATAATGTCCCTAAGTGTTACGTGTCATTGGCATAAACCCTTAGAATCAAAATAACTTGGTGATTTCTAGTTTTCTTGCTTTATTTTACAAAACATAATAATATTAAGAAGATTGTTCTTCATTTCAAGACTTTTCCCACTTTTGCCTTTTAGTCAAAACTCCATTCTAACATTTCACAGTATTATAAGAATACAGAGTATTGTAAATCTGTACCTGACTCTCTGTTACATGTATTCCATCCATGTCTGTATATTCTCCAGTCCCATCTGGGTGCATGCAGTTGTATTATGCACTCTGACATCCATGTCATGTCATGTTTATCCAACTGTTATACTCCTAGTCAAAATCAAAAGTTCTCTTCCTCCCCAATTCTCCCAGCAGGGCCTTTCTAGCTTAGAGAAAATGAAGCTGTCGGCCATCAGTTTATACATCATCACCAACAATAAACATGCCAGGATCAGAACCTGCATTTTGTTATCTGACCGGTGTTGATGGCAGGGGGAAAAAAAAGACAGCTTGATTTTCATTAGCCAGGCTGACCCTCAGCCCTGGGAGCAGTGGGAAAAATATGCATTTTGACTGGAAGTAAACTGAGGAAACATGACACGGAGTCAAGGAGGGATTGTAGATCTGTCCCGTGGGTGTGATTTTTTTAACAGACTGACTTTTGGCATTTGAGGAAAATCTCAACAACTCTCTGGACAGAATTTTTATAACTGTCCATTCAGCAGGGCTGATGTGTGACTTGAAATAGTATACCTATTTTATTTTATATGCCCTGGCTTTTGTATACAAATGGTTTTGTTTCCTGAGGTCTGAAAATAGGGACATTTTCCTTTTCTCCCTTGTCTTACCCCACTTTGTATCTGTGGCCTTTAGAATAATGGCTGTATAAAAAATGTCTTCTAAAAGGAGGTACATGTTTATATGGGTGCGGGAGCTTGCCTTTTATTTGCTGTGTGATTTAGGAAAGGAAACATATAGGTCTGGGTCTCAATCTGGAATGTCACTGATTTGATCTCAATGTCTTCATTTTATCATGGTTAGTATAAGAATTTCCTCCCAAAAAAAAAAAAAAAAAAAAAAAAGAATTTCCTCCCAGAGATGTTAGAAATTAGTGAATTAGCATATGTAAAATGCTGATCTGTGTTAAGTTTTTGAAACAGGCTCATTCCCTTTCATGTTTTGGTTGCTTCTTTTGGTCTGAATGATAGATATGCTAGAAATGTAGAGCAAACTACAACTTTTATATGAATCTTATGGCCTTTCTTTGAATTTTCTATGTGATAAGAATAAGGGCATTGGAATCCGATAGACATTAAACTCATTCTTCTTTTTATAGAGGGGTTAACCAAAACAAGTGCCTTGATACATAGTACTGTATGATATTTTAGTTATATTATCACACCTATATCTACAACCACTGACTTCCTGTTTTTCTATTGTGTTTGCATTTAAAGGTAATACTTGTGGCACTAACAAAAGACAGAGGAGCCTTATTAAACAGAACAGAATATTGGGGGAGGGGTATTAGGAGGGAGAAAATTAGTGGAGAAGGACTAAGGTGTTGGGCAGGGAAGAGAGAACAAAGCCGATGAGTGAGGGTTTGGTAAGCAGTGCGAACCCTCTGTTGTACTGGGTGGAATGAAAACACCACTGCCTGTTCACAAGCCTGCCTTCCTTTTCCATGGCCTGGATGCCACCATGGCTGCTGTTTCTTGACTGGGATTTTCAGGGTTAAGATTCAAATCTCTCCTCTTCCTTTTTAGAGCTATAATAAAGGTACCAGGAGGGTCTTGCTCCCTCTGGCCTAGAATAAGATGAAAGAACAAAGGAAACTTGATTCCATGCCTGCAAATTGAATTTTCTTTATTGGGTCCATTTTTAAAATCCTAGAGTAGGAGATTCACCTGGACTTGAGGGCATTTCATTTGGACTTGGCTTAAGACCCTGGGGTAGACAATTGGAATGCCACTGTGCAGACTTGGTGGATGTGTTATAGAGTGTGTATGTTGGGAGGGAGGATTAAGGATATATTTTCAATAAAGAAGGTTAAAACTTCTGCTAATCATGGCTAGCGAGACAGCAATCTCCTCTCAGGGACATTTTCAATTCATTTCAACAAGTATTTGTCGATTGCCTACTATTTGCAGGACAAGAAGAACAAAAGGCTTCCTTCTATCCTGGGTCTGGTATTATGAGTAGTCAGAGCTAACTCACACAGGAGATGGTTAAACAAACAAACACAGAAATAAAGTACTTAATTGGCAATAATTAACTAGCCTATAAGTTTCAATAAATAGTCTGTGGTATGGGGGTAGTCAGAAAGGTCAATGACCAGTACTTATTAGAGTAGCCCAGAAAGGGGTTCTTGAAAGTGGCTTTAACTCCAGGAAGGAAGAAGTACTCCCTAGTATGGCAAACAAGACAGAGTGCCTGGCTGTATTTCTTGACTCATTTTATCAGGTCCTCATATATAATCTAAGAAATAATGGCAGTTCTTCTCATGTACCATATTCTGTTATGCCTCTACATCTTTGCATATGTGCTCCTTCTGGCTGGAAGTCTTTGATCGTTCATTCTTACATAACTTGGTTGAATTCTGCTTATCTTTCAAAATGCATTTTATGTGCCACCTCTTCCAGGAAGCATTCCCAGAGAACTGCTCCCCTACCTCCCGCCCCCACCCCACTGCCCTTGACTTAAGCAGAGCTTTCCTCTTCCAGGCTACCTTAGCACCTATGCATACCTTCCATAGAGTGCAGTGACCAGACTCTGAGCTCCTTTGGCATGGTGACTTGTTTTGGCTCTGTGCTCCTGGCCTCCATGGTGTTGACAATCCATAGCTAACTCGGGAAAAGTTTTTTGAGTGAATAAACAAGAGAATACCAGAAAAATTGTCGTGAACCTCTCATTGCTACTTTAGCTGCGTACTCCCACAAAGAAATTTATGTGACAAAGAGTCCTGTTTTAGAATCAGAATTCCCAATGCATATATCATCCCTGAAAATTATGCCATTGTCTGGCAGTGATTCCTATGCATCCAGAGGAAGAAACCTCTTATCATGGGCTACAGGTGACTGTGTGCCTCAGCTCTCCTGCTGGCAGCTGCCATGGCTCCCTGTTGCCTCCAGGAATGAGAATGCTGAGGCCAGCTTCTTCTAGGATGAAAGAAGGATCCTGGCAATGCTAACTGAGCAAGGCTTGGGGTCCATTTAGAGGCTGACCTCCCTGTGTTGTGCAGCACATGCTCTGCTGGCGAATGGGTGCTGCGTTTAGTGTTCCGTTTTCCCTGCAAGAGATGCAGAGATGTGAGGCCAACCAGAGAGAGGTTAAAGAGATGTGGGAGCCTTACAGCTGGGGATCATTAACAACAATCAAGACCAACATAAAAAGGCAGCAGGACTTCCCTCCCTCTTGGCCTTGGAAGCCATCTGGATAGAGAAAATTTGGTGTAAACTCTGGTAAGGGAACTTTTTAGTACTCTGATACTGTTTTTTTAACTTCTCCACAGAAGTCCCTCGAATCTCTAAAATCTGTTCCTTGAAACACTTTGCCAGCAAATTTGTACCCCTGTATCCCAGGTGAGATTGCGACTGACAGCATAAACTATGCACTTATTACCTTTCTTAGAAATACCTGGTAGAGGGCATCTGGGTGGCTCAGTTGGTTAAGTGTCTGCCTTCAGCTTGGGTCACTGATCTCAGGGTTCTGGGATCGAGTCCCATATCTCTCTCTCTCTGCTTGGTGGGGAGTCTGCTGCTTCCTTCACCGTCCCTATGTGTTCTCCTTCCCTCTCTCTCTCAAATAAATAAATATAATCTTAAAAAAAAAAGAAATACCTGGTAGACCCAGTGGAACTTTTCCCACATTCTGAAAGCCATTATCCTGTTCTAGTGAGAACTAGGCAGGATTCTTTGACTGTGATGTGTATATGTCCTTCTAAGGGCCGACCTGTGCCACAGCTGATTAGAATACTGGTGGCCCCTGACCCTGGGGCAACCCAGTAGCCTATGACAAGGCCTGGCTGAGTCAATCAGCTTTTTTCCTTTAGAGAATTGGAGGCAGGAACAGGGGGAATTTGCAGTCTATGAGAGACCTTTGAGATGAAAGGTCAAGGTCATATAGAATTAGTGCTAGGACTGCTTTCCTAATATCACATGCACACTGAAGTCATTAAAGGGCTGGATAGTGAAAACCTGGGGAAGCAGTTAAACAAAGGGGATGGATCAAATGTGCAAAGAGAAGGAAAGATGAAACCCCACAGGCCCTAAAGGATGGAGGGAGTGGCCTCAATTACTGCGTCCTGGTTTCCCAGTATGGTCCACCTCTATTGTGTTTCCTGTCCTTGGGTGTCCTGATGTCTCTGACCTCATTGCATCCTTACGGCTCTCCTTTCACTAATTTCAGAGTCTCTTTCTCTAGCAATGGAAATGCCCGGAACTTGTCCCTGTTGGGCTTTGCCTAACCATGGAACTTGTATTGCTTTATCTGGACTCAATAAAACGATGTATTTAGATGAAAGGGGGTAAAGGGGATCCGATCAATGACTGTCCTTACCTTCTTTATAAATGCCACAGTGACCTCTGGAACCCACTGTCTTAGTTCCCTTTCTCTGCCCATCACCTGCAGCACACAGCAGTTTGGGCCTTAATGGCATTCTGTATTATGCCAGACATGTAGTGTTTTTGTTGAGATTGCTTCAACAATGGCTAGCAGTATGTTTCATACTTTTCTTATGTTTCCCATATCACTCAGTTATTGGGCAAAATGCCAGTGTCTAGCACTTATTTCTTGGCATGGAAAGGTAATGATGCTGACTCATGCTTTCCTCTTAGATGTATGTGAGAGGAGGAGGCCCTTCATCCCTTGTGTAATTTGCTTTTGAAACTACTGCCATACAATCAAGTGTGGAAGCTCAGTTCCACCCTCAATTCCTAGTTGCTATTCAGATCATTAGAGAGACCAGTCTGATGATGGAGGTCCAGAACCAGGGAACATTGTATGGACTTGACCTTTTTTGTCCTTTTTTACCCAAATGAAATTATTTTTTCCATTTTTTTAAACCTGACTCTAAAAGAAATTATATGTTTACAACACTCAAGTTCTTGGCATTGTTGTACTCTCTGCCTAAAATTATCTTCTCTCTGTGATGCCCATGGCTGAGTCCTTTGTTTCATTCTGGTCTTAGCTTGAATATTACCCTGGGAGAGGTCTTCTTTGACCATCCTAAATATAATAGTCCAGTAGTTGCTCTCAGTCATCTTTCTATGCTTTTAATTTCCTTCATTGTGTATACCACTTGCTAACCTGATATTCTATTTTTGTTTATCCCTTGTCTTCCCCACAACATTGTAAGCCCATAAGCACAGAGACCTTGTTTTGAACTGGATCATATCTTCAGTGCCTAAAATAGTGCCAGGGACATGGTACCAAAACAGATATGTGGAATGAATATATCAATGAATTGTAAAAATTCAAAGGCTTCGTAGAAAATAAAATGAAAGTAGATATTACCCGTACTTCTACCACCCAGAGATAAATGCTATTCACATTTTACTGGATAACATTTTTGAATTTTTTAAAGAAAGAAAGGGAACATGCTATTTTAATCTGATTTTTTTTTTCACATTGCAGTGAAAGTGGTATCTTTTGATGTTACATCGGTTTTCAGCCATGGTGATGCAGCAGGTGGAGAGTGCTAAAATTCACATCCCAAAGCCTCACCCTAGATCAACTCATTCAGATACTTCAGAGTTAGGGCTAAAATTCCTAGCTTTGGAAGTGATCTGGATACACAACTGGAGTTGGAAATTACTGGTCTACATAGTTATTTTAAATGCATAGAATGAATAGAAAGGTTTTTGTTTTGTTTGCTTTTTTGCAAAGCTAGTTAATCTCAACTGATGACCTACTAGATGAAACTAGATGTACCTACTACTAATTTGAGTTCTCTTTCTCTATTCCTTTAATCCTCACAAGAACTGTTAAGTCTGGCACATTGCTATCACCATTTTACAGATCAAGAAATGGAGGCACAAAGAGGTTGTCAAGGTCACATAGTCACACACCTAGTAAGAAACAATGTTGGAGTTTGAACCCAGGGAATGGTTCTGGGTCCATTTTCTTAACCCTGACATGATACACCCTCCCATAGATTCTAATATATATGTAATTTAATAATTCTCATTGATTTAGTTCCTCAGTTTGAAAATCACTTTCATTTAGGAAGGCAGCATGATGTAGTAGAAAGACTGTCACTTTTAGCCATTATCTGCTTAATGGTTGGCTAACCCTGGGCAAGTTGTTTAACTTCTCTGGTTTAGCCATATCTGAAAAATGAGAATGGAAATACCAACTGATCACCTGTGGAGAGAATGTGCATGCTATGTCTTTTATAGTGCCTGGCACAGGTAGGTCCTGAACACATGGTAGCTTCAATGTCATCAACTTCTCAGTTGATTCTCGCTGGTAGACCTGGGAAAGATATAGGAGGAGCTTTCGGAAAGGTGAATTATGCCATATTTGGTGTGTGATGTTTGCCTACACCTGGCTCCTTCCAATACATCAGATAACTTTATGGGTCGGAATCTGCTTTGACATGTAATTTGGTAGGTAAATCCTCTATTTCATCATGGGACAAATATCTTTTTCTTCCCCCCCTTCTCTGTAAGTTATAGAGAAAAAGGCACACACGATTTGAATGGTGGTAAAAAGATAGGTGGTATATCTGCCTTTTCCGGTTGTCTTTATTCTATTTTACTAGTGAGCGATTTAATTTTACTTGCAGAATAACAGAGATGTTAATTGTCATGTCAGAGCTTTTACATGACAAGATACAGTTAGTTATTGAATAGATAAGGACAATTTCAATGCAGTACAGTTATGGTTGAGGTAGCACAAGTGAACAGTGACATTTTTTATTTAACTCCCTATTACATTAAAAAATCAAGTCCTTCCGCCTTTTCTTAAGAAATTATCAGCCATCAGTCTTTTGAACTGTGAGACTCATGAGTTAAATGTGTCTCTGGAATATGTCTGAACAATTGTATTATGAAATGTCCCCTGCCTACAAGTTGCCAACTGAGTCTGTGCTTGCTCAGGATGTTTGAAGTCTAAGGAGTTACGGATAGGCGAGAGAAGTGAGTGGGCACAAAGTTGGGAGAGAGTCATGTTCTGCTGAGTGGTAGAGGCAATGGGAAAGAGGAGATGGGAATTGGGAGACTGTGGCTATGACAGTGTGTGACATGGTAGTTTTTGTTTTTCTCTATTCAATCTTAGGACACTCCCAGATATGGTCAAGATATTTATTATATGAAGTTTAGTCAAGTTTCTAAATTTTTTTCAATACTCTGTTTCCTTACGCCTCAACACACTCTACTGGAGTTTCCATCATTGAACCAGTGCAGCTTTCAGATGGAGTTGACAATAACTTCTTTGCATTCTCAGTCTTTACTTTTGTGACCCATCAACATCATCTGATATTCTTCTGCTAAATGAACAAACATGCTCTTCCCTTAGTTTATGACATCAGTCTTCTGGTTTTTCTTCTGTTACCTCTGACTACTACTCAATTGCCTTTATCAGCTTGCTCTTTTCTTCTTAATCTTTAAATGTTTGAGAGCTTCAAAGCTTTGTTCTTGTCCTTCTTCTCTTTGTAGGCTATGTTACTCCCCCAGGAAATTTTATTTATGCCAGTGGTTTTAAGCCTGTTCTTTGTTGTAGAATCACTACACTGATGACTTATAATTGTATATTTCTAGCATGGACTTCCTTTCAGACTCTGAAACTAAAAATCAAAATCTTTGACATGGTCTCAAGCCTTAAATGATGGAGAATATACTTCTACTACCGGCCTGAAACCTCTCTCCTGCTCACTCTTAAACTTCCAGACTCTTTAATACCCATGCTCCTTCCTGGCTGAGAGCCTTCACATACTCTGTTCCTTTACTCTGGAAACTCCCGTTCTCCTCTACATGCTGAAAAAATAATTGCTGTTTTTCACTTCCTAAGAAAGCATTTGAGGACCTTCCAGGTCCTTCTGTTATTTGCCCTTACTATGCTCTATCATCCTCCTTTATCTAGCACATCACAAAGTGTAACTAAATAGTTAACTGAGGTAATAGTCTTGTAATATTTTACTGTCCCGATGGAATGGTAATATCAATGAAAGTAGAGGTCCTATTTATATTGTTTTCTGTTTTCACCCTACGTCTGGTAGAGTTCTTTACACAGAGAAGGCATTCAGTAAATATTCGTTGAAAGAAAGAAAGCAAAAATGAAAAGGGAATTCCTTTGGGGATATGGAAAATTTAGAAAAGAATCTGGATAGGAAAATATTCCATTACTAAACCTGGGAAGGATAAAAGTTCTTTCTTTAAACTGGTCAGTCTATACTTTTTTTTTAGTAAGACTCCTTTCTTCCTGGTAAAGTAGGTGGACAATGGGATACTTTTTCTGCTACAAAACTTCAATCAGATGAGGGCAGTCATGCTATATTTATGCTGAGAATATATGCCCAGTGTACAAAGGCTCTTTGCCTCTAAGGAAGAGTTTTTTTTTTTTTTTTTAATTTCTATTAAAAAAAACCCTGAGAAAGTTGAAAGATATTCCCAATTACTGAAGCATGTTTCTGATTTCTTTATGAATTTAATGATATATTGAAGATGGTTGAAGTATATAAAGTTCTGTGCTGGTATCAGTGTGACACACCTAAGTAATTAGTGAGGAGTGTAAATACTTTCTTTAAATAAACTGCTATCTTTTTAGCACTTGAGGGAGATTTCATCATTTTCTTCTTCCCTTGATTAAAAAAGAAGTGATATGGTTGTTGTATTTCAAGAGCTTTTACTCGCTTCATAGGCAATGTTGACACTGGAGACCATTGCATGAAGGGGAAAGGAAGGCAAAATTCTCACCCCTAACAAAACTGTCACAAAAATCACATTTTCACATGTCTGAAGGAAAAAAGATAGAAAGAAAGCACAATGCTTTTCATTTTCAACGTGGATTTCTCAACAGCTAATGGCAAATGAATAGTATTACACAACTATTTTCTAAAACATCTCTGATAATTATCACTGGCAGTCTTTTGTGTGGAACAATATTTGGGGGATGGGCAACCAAGAAGGGGTAATAAATGGAGAATTGCTAGGATGGAGACTGATTGGAAGGCTGTTCAAAAGGTAAGCAAGGAAAGGAACAAGTTTCTACGGAAAAAGCAGGAAGGGAAAGTGGTTTGAAGAGAGCAGCGAAAGAGAAAGGATGTGGGGTAGGCAGCTACAAGCCCATGGAGGATTGGAAACCAGAAATGGAGTGTTGAATTGGACATACAGGCAAGAGGAATTGATTGAGGATAAGGTAGTGGATGTAGTATTTCAAATTATACATGTGAGGAAATGGACAGGGCCATTGTCCACAAGCATTGATGTGCTGACCTGAGTACAGAAATGAGCTCATCATGGTCTGGGATTGGGAAGGCATAGAGTATTGATTGTGTCAGCCTCTGATAAGGTCCTTCTCCTCTCTTCTCTTTTTCTGAGTCACTGGCAAGATCTCCCTTACCGATATGCTTCATATTTTCCAACACTTGGTCTGATGATGTTATTCCTGTTTTTGATTTTTGTTTTGATTTTGTTATGAAATTATATGAAAAAAAATGATCTGTTGTCTAAAAAGACTCCACTAAATAGTAAGAGTCATACATATATTTTTATATTTGGAAAGTTTATTTATTCATCCAAATATATATGGTATGCTTATATTTTCAAGTATCTATAAGATTTTCATGTTGCAGGGATGGCTCTTAAACAATGATGAGAAGTAAGTTTTGATAAAAAATAAGGAAGAACTGTCCAAAATATGGAGTCTGGCTTGAGGACTACTGAGTTCTTCATAGTTAAAAGTATTTGAACCGAGGAAGAGCACCCTGACAGGAATGTGGTAATAAGAGCTACAAATCAGAAAGCCTGGACTAAGGAGCTTATTAATCTAGTGACCCAGAAGCAGCTCATGGTCTCCAGATGGGTTTAATCTGTCCCTTTTGGGTTTTATTATTTTGATTTAGTTGCCAACACTTAAAAGTTGGGAGAATTCACGAGATTTAGATTTCCAGCTTTCCTTGAAAAACTAGAATTGACAATGGGATACTAACCTTTATAAATGACAAGCCTGCCAGTGGAAAGTAGCTTTTGTCCCTTGAGATGCACATTAGGAACTCCTATTGCCACAAACTAACGCAGTCCACTTATCACAATCTCATTACTCCCCTGTTCTCTATAAACACTGGAGTTTTCACCTGCTTATAGGTTTTTCTATCCTGAGATTTTTCTGAATCTATGAAAATTTCAACATTATCTTTTTCATTTTATATATTAAATATTTTGAATGTGGTTGATTAGTTGATAACTCATAGTTAAACTATTCTATGTTTTAAAAATATTTACTTATTTAATTCCAATATAATTAACATAGAGTGTTATGTTAGTTTCAGGTGTTCAACAATTCTTTGCAGTCTATATATTACTCAGTACTCCTCATGGTAAGTATAGTATTAATATCTTTCATCCATTTTACCCCTGCCCCCCCTCACCTTCCCACCAACAACCACCAGTTTGTTCTCTGTATTTAAGAATCTGGGTTTTTTGATGATCTCTTTTTTCCTTTGTCTTGTTTCTTAAATGTGACATATGAGTGAGATCATATGGTATTTGTCTTTCTCTGATTTATTTCATTTAGGATTATATCTTCTGGATCCATCCATGTTGTTGCAAATAGCAAGATTTCATTTGTTTTTATGGCTGTTTGAGATAGTTGTGAGAAGATCCAAGGGAGGTGTAGGGGTTTATACAGAGTGATATCCATTAAGGTTCTGTAATGATTTTAAATTAGTTATGTCAAAGGTATTTCATATTGATAATCATATATCTGATTGAATAAATCCACTGTTTTGCTTATAAAAATGGCTATTTTTAAAAGTACTGTTATTTCTTTATGAGTAGATACATGCTTTTCTTCATAAAGCTTGATGCTTGAAATTGTAAGGTGGTAATTAATCACTATCATAAATCTTATTAAAAATCTCCCAGGAATGTTTTAAATCATATTGTACTGATTTCTACAGAATGTATATAGGTTTTAGACATCCATATTTTATAAGCACCAATGCTTAACAGCAAGAAGACCCAAACAAAGATACTTTGTTTGGACATTTGATGTTGAGTGTACTTAAAAATGTAACCAAGGAATTGGAAACCAACTTTTTTTTTTAACATTACCATGCTCCTCGATAGCGTCTCCTTTGCCTATCTCATTAGCAAAAACATGTTAAAAATTTACCACACTTTATCACTGTTGCATAATTCTAGTGCTCAAGCCCTTAGAATAAGGTTACCAGATTTATGTAGGTTTTGAAAGGGAATTAGATCCCAGATATGGGATGTGCAAAATCTCAGGAGGTAAAAGAAGAAGAAATGTGTTTCTCTTTACTTTAGTAAAATTTGAAATATAGTACATTTTTATTGTAAGAAATACAACCTTTAAGATTCCTCTGTACTGCTTACAGTAGTTCTTCTACCTGTAGTCAGTAGATATTCTCATAAAGATCTATATACAATACATGTGTACACACAGACACACAGTTTGATCTGATGACATGACATTTCCTCACTAAAGAGAAAAGCAGAAGATTTTTTAAATCACTTTTTTTTAATGGCAGGGTGTTATATTCATATTGTTTATAAATAAGCCCTGAAATAACTACAAGATATATGTGGCAGACAGTTGAGTAAATGTGGTCAATATTAAGACTTCCACAATTGACTCATGTGGTTAAAATTGATTTTTTAAACCTATAACCCATTATGAGTATGCATTTAACCTAACCAAACTCATACAGTGGGTTTTGCATTTTTGTGTGGCTTGGATTTTCTGTCTGTTGTCTACCAAATGGTAAGAATGGAGAAGTAGAGCTCTTCTTGGACAATACGTATGAGACAGTAGTGAAAGAAGACCTTTGCTTTGTTTTCTTCCTTTTATTTGTTGTCTGTAATGTGTTTCAGAGTCACCTCACTTATTTCTTATGACCACTGATGAGAAGTATGTCGTTTTCTGGAATGGAGAAGGTAAACAGAGTTCCACAAAGTCTATATTTGTCACAGTGAAAATTTGGTGGTTTATTGACTTTCCTTTTTCATTCATGTTGATTTGTGATTTTCTTTCTAGTTTTCTAATCATGGTAGCTCTTGTTTGAGAGCTTGTCTTTACGGGGGTAGTAGCAGAATGTTTGTTGAAGTTACTGCCTTTTAACCTGGCTGTTGAGTGATGCTTGAATGGTTGTGGAAGAGAAAAGTTAATACTGTTAAGAACCCCTCTTCCTTAGCCAGTGTACTTCACAGAATCACAGAAAGCTAGGGTTGGAGAGAATCTTCATAATCATGTAGTTTGGCATTCACAAACTGGTGGTTCACCAGTTTTCACCCCGGCATTATTTAGTTTGACTTGGCTTAGTGACTTTGTTTTCAGTCTAAAAACAAATGAGGCCTGTATTCTTCAGGTTCCTGTAGACTCCAATACGACTAGTTTGCAGCTGACTTCTTGACACATGCTACCCACCCAGCCTATCAAAGTATTTATGTTTATTACTTCAAATCTACTGAATTAAGCCATGTGAAATTGCCATTTTTTAGATTTAAAAGGTAGTTGAATATTAAAAATTCCATATAGTTCAAACTTCTTATTTCACAGATAAAGAAGAAGAGTTCTAAAGTATGAAAGACTCCCTTGTTTAAAATAAGAGAGTTCCTAACATCTCAAAACGGGTATATTTTTTTGGGTGGGGGTTTAGGTAAAGGATAATTTTATTAGATTGACAAACATTGCCTATTAAAATGCAATTATACCTAGGACGTATAACTTTTGAAGCCTTATCAGTAAGTATATCTGTATAAGAATATTTTATTCCACTTCTTTCCTGAGAGTAGTATTTGGTAGGTAGGAGGATGATGAAAGGAATAGGAGTGTTTGAGAGGAATAGGAGTGCCACTGACAAAAGCTAACGTTAACGTGGGGGGGTGGAGAAGAGAGACAGAGAGATAGAGAGAGAACATGTGGAACTAAAGGGAACATAGCCAGCAATTTATGAGAGTTGAGTGGAATTTTCCTGAAGTGCTGTTGTCTCTGTTGATGTACCACTTGTTTTATGTGGATTAATAGACATCAGAATCGATATGCTTTAAGTGATGTAAGTGAATTTTAACATTCTTTCATTTAACAGATTCTTAGTGTGAACCATATTTAATGATTATCCTAAAATTAGAAATAGATATTTATTGTGAGGCTCTAAGTTATGAGTTCATTTTGTAATGAGTTGGGACAAAGATATGATTACAGTTTGTTCATTATATGCACTATGGCTTAAATAATGCCTCTGAAATCCATGCATGTAGATGAAACTGCATCTGTGCATCTAAGGAAAAATATCCTATCCTTTTTATTCCAGGGTATTGGGAAAATAGGTTCTGAGATTGATTTTGGCAGTTAATAAAAGTAAAGAGTTACAATATTGTATTGTACTCTAAAAATTAGAGAGAACAGAGTCGCTTAATTACAAGTGGCTGTTTTTTCAGCTTTATATTTCTATGCTTGTTATGAGATCAATAGGAATTATTTTCTGATTTTTCTAGTTTTAAACATGCCAAGAAAACAATAGCCCTAACCTAGTGTGCTAACATTAATAAATCATAATTATATTCTCAATAATAGAAGTGTACAATATTCTCCAGAGTTTATGCAATACTTAAGGCTACATTGTCTCAGATTCCTATGACAACTTCATGAAATGAGCATTTAGCATTCCCCCACTCAGATAGGAATGTGAGACTTGGCAGGAGAAGGTGGCCTGCCATAAAGTTAGAGTCTAAATCCTTATCCTCTTATTCCCAGGTATGCAATTCCCCTTTCACTAGTGGAAGGAGGAAAGATCAAAGAATCCCCCACACTCAAATTCTTCAGAGCACTGACAGTTTCAACACCAATAGAGAATCACCTGGCAAAGTTTGGAGATGGCATCGACGTTCTAACTAACAGAGGTCTCTGTAACCATCTATACACTTGAAGTTGCTGTAGAGGAAAGGCTACTATATCCTACCTTCATGGCAGATCAGAATTTACCTTGTCAGGTTATTCTTCTGCTTAAAAGGGTCATGGTTCTATGCCTTTCATTATCTAGGGAAATGTCCCATTATTAACCAGGGGCACTGAGGGATGTATATAAGAACTCGTGGCACACATGTATATAGATGATATTTCCCAGCGGTTTTCCAGAGAGAGCCTTATTTGAATGTAGAATAGAATTTCAAGCCACATTAACGGAAAGAAACACTGTTCACTGTATCCCTTCTGTTCATGAGGGAGTAAGTGTGTAGGGAAAGAAGTTCAATTTCTCCTTCTTTGCAGCCATAAAATGATTTTTTTCATTTTGATAAGAAATATCAGTCTTTGCAATTGAGAAAATTTAGTTAGAATTATTGGAAAGCTTGGATGCATTGGGTAATTATATGAAGATGGCTCATTTAAAAACAGATCTGGTGCTTATCTCAAAATTTTCTATTGTCCTATTGCTGGAAGGAGGGCAGCTTTTGGTGGTAGGCTGGTGAGCTAGGGCTGTTTTCTCATGTAACGTATTCATTACTTGCAGAAAGTGAAAAGAACTGAGAGGAGCTGTATTAGGGTGGAGGAATTATGGGAGATAGTTTTTCAAATGATTTTGTAATGGAGCTACACTAATTATAGAAAGGAAATATGTTTATAATACTAATGAATAATAGAAGTCTTTATTAGATGTTACGATTATGTTACCAGTTTTATAGATATTTCCACCAGCATTTGAATTGGGGAGAGAAGACCAACAGCACCATGCATTTCAATTCTGTATATATGAAATGGCCACTTAAAAAATTGGTCTTTGGTTGTGATGCCGCATGTCCCATCTAGGTCATTTATTTTCTTTTTTCTAAGCAGCTAGAGATGAATATAATAGACCTTTTGAAGAAAAATACACCCCAGGTAAATTTATCAGGGTATTAGAGGTTGTGAGCACATCAAATACATTTGTTGTTGTTTCTGGAATCATAGTTCAATCTTGGTCCATGTTAGTGGAGCACTCGTAAAGGAACACCTGTCAAAAAGGTTCTCTCTATATAGTTTTCTTTTCTTTGGCTCCTTGGTAACGATGAAATGACCTTGCTTGAGTGCATTAAAGTTTTTGGTACTGATGTACGGTGTAAGTGATCCATTTTGTCTGTCACAAACCAATATTCTTTGAAAGTCCTCAATGTTTTAGATGTAATTCAGAAAGTAATAGAGAAAGAGACTCGACCCTCAAGGAAGTTGCAATCTAAAGGCAATATGTCC
The DNA here is from genome assembly GCF_048418805.1 of Vulpes vulpes. Taxonomy (NCBI): domain Eukaryota; kingdom Metazoa; phylum Chordata; class Mammalia; order Carnivora; family Canidae; genus Vulpes; species Vulpes vulpes. The sequence continues at coordinate 87,487,935 of NC_132795.1, forward strand.
TTCAATGGTGAAATGCTCTGCCCGGTGAAGTGCCTGCTTACTCCTCTATGGAGAGAGATTGTCTTTTGCCTTGGTGCTATCCAGTGAGAAGTTTTAAACAATGTGAGGAAGTGGAAAGTCTTCAGAAGACTTTTCTAATTTAATATAGCATTTAACTTGTTGAAATCCAGAATTTGTTTCTTTAAGTTTGTTGTCTTCATGTGGAAGAACTGCATTTGCATTCAGAAAGCTGATAGTTATGCAACTTCTGCCATAGCCACTAATTCAGGGGCAAAGAGAAACCCAGGATTTATCAGCACAAGGTATTGCAACCAGTGACGTAGCACAGAGGGAGACAACCTGGACTTCTTTATTGTCCCATTGGACATAAATGCTCTATTGTATGTCATTCCATAGTGCTTGGCCTTTGTCTTTGAAGCACATGACGAGGTGAAGAAAGACCCATCGCTTTTGTTTCAGAGTCCTGATATTTCTGTCTGTGGTCTCAATTTCTGTTCATGGTCTCTTCTGTAATACCTCTGAACTCTCACCATGCTTGTACAAGTTCAAGGAGTTTATATTATAATGGAGTTTCTTTTTTCTTTTTTTTTTTTTTTATAATGGAGTTTCTGAGTAACCAGGTTGTTTGAGAGTATTGTGTGTGGCCAGTAAAGAAATAAGCCAAAGAAACTCTCAATCCTCACTTTGTTTTAATTGTGGTGGCACAATAAAAAACTAATTTTGAAACTGTTTTAAAACTTATATGATTCTCAGTTACAAAAGGTGTCATTTTCCACCAAACTAACACACACACACACACACACACACACAAATATAATAATCTGGTGTTCACCACTAATAGACCTTTAGTATCCTGCCATTAGTCTGTGATATTATAACTCATAAAGTACAACTCTTATAGTGTACATTCCACCACTGATAGAGTCTGATAGATTCTGATTTTGTATTTGGTGGAGGGGGCAATAACAAGAAAGTCTGAGGATTGCTTTATATATTTCATAATATCAATTAATTATTTAACACAGATATTATAGCTTATATCATAGTTTCAGACTGTTCCTTCTTCGAATACTAAAAATGCAGTAGGTTTTCTTCTAAGAAAATGTAAACACAAGTCTAAGCGCAGATAAGAATATGCCACTTTGCATGTGTGTGTTTTCTGCTCTAAGCTTTGGTTCTTGAATGTAAGCTAGTGCTGCTAAATTTTAAGATGGTTCCTTTACTCTATATACTTATCCAATGATAGAAACCATGGCACTCATTTTGTGGAGATGTGTTTGTTTAACTACTGGAGGTTATCCCAGTGGCAAGTTCATCCTTATTTGATAATAATGAAACATAAGTTTTATATGTTTGCTTGAGTAAGATTGCCATCTGGTAAATAATATGTTTTGTGAGTGTTTATAACAATCATGGTTTAAGCCAAAATTGACTTATCATGATTGCTGCAAATAACACTTGAGTGTCCTAACTGGTTTGATTTTTTTTCTTTGTTGAATTGAGAAAATGTATTTTATGAAGCTTCCTGCATTTATTTTTAAAGTATTTTGTGGGTTTTAAAGCTTGAGTTTTCAAAAGCAATAATTACAGTTGATTACTATCTCCATACAGTACTTCTGCTCTAAAGTAGAAAAAAAGATTGTTTATACAGCATCATAAGTATTGTTTATATATATATGTGTATATATGTATATAACAAATATATATATAAATATAAGAAATATATATTTGGTATCACCATCAACAAGTTAGAAATTTATTTCTTTATGAATTGAAGAAGCTAAACATTTTCACCTTGGTAGAATAGTGTATTAAGAGAGCCTATCTAACAGATCAGCCAGGAGTGTCTTGGTGTATTATTTCTCAGGCAGTAATAGCATTAGAAGCAATTGTGGAAATGGTTTCCAATCCATTATCTCTCTTTAAAAAGGAGAAACTTATGATAGAAAAAGTTTTTTTCCCCCGCTCAGCCTAAGTGAAGCTGCGATTGTCTTTCCCCATGTCACTTGTAAAACAGCTTTTCTAGTTTCCACGGGATTAATTTTCCACATATCAGTTCAATTTGAAGACTTCAAGTGAGATTCAATGACTTGTTCTTGAAAATGTCAATTAAAATCTTTAACTAGTCACTTTGCATATCAAAAGGAATAGAAAGAAATGGGTATTTAGGCTAGAAATTTAGATGATCCTAGAATGGGGGTCTATAGTTGATTAGCAAATTTTGGTTAGAGAACAGGGGTTTTGATTCCTCATGCTCAATCATCAATTATTTTCACTCTCTTCCAAGGTTAAGGTTGTGGCATTGGTTAGAGGTGGCTGTCTTGCTTTTGCATGATGTGATCTGAAAGGAAATAGGGGAGGCTGAGAGTAGAATTTGATCAACACAAAGTTATGTTCTGCTCTTTGAAATGAAATGTTCTTTTTATCTTTTCTTATATTTTGGAAGACTATCATATCTTCATTAGAATGGTTTTCTGTACATAAAGAGCATTCATAGATACTTTCCATGATTTCACCTCCATTGCCACCCACCCCCATCTCAATTGATAATCGTTCTTATAGGAAGTTTATTTTCATTTACAGGTTCAACTTCCATTTACATGTTTATAGCTCCAAATATACATTCTTGTCCCTCAGCTTTAGATCTCCGCCATACACATACCAGCACTACCAATAATTGATAAGTAGCCTCTTAAACTATGGTTGGAGTTCATTATCATCCCTCTTCTTCCTTGCTCTTCCTATATTCATGAATTCGTACATACCTGTCTATGGACATACTGCCTTTAAATTGTGATTCTGAAATCTCCATTTCTAGTCCAAGGAGATCACCTTCCTGCATAAAATCTGCTCTTCTGTTTGTTTTGTCTATTTAAGAGAACAGGATGACCTCCACCCAGAAGCTAAAGCCAGAACCTGGTTGACATTCCAGATTCTTCCTGTCACTTAATCCTCCATATCTAATTGGTAACCATGGCCTGCCTTTAAGTAGCTCTCAAATCTCTTCCCTCCTTTCAAGTCCTACCTCTTCTGCCTTAAATGCAGTCTTCACAGTAACTTGTCTGGATATGGTAGATATTTTATAACCAGTTTCATCTTGCCAGCTAGTGTTTTCAATGTCATCTTCTAAATCTCTGCTAAAATGACCATTGAAAACGCAAATCTGAATATACCCTTCTTTATTTAATATCCATGACATGCCTGTTCAGTGTTGTATCAGTAAAGACTAACACAATGATTGGCACGTAATGATAATTCACCTCATAACATTGTTTTAGGAATTAAATGATTGATATAAAACATAAACGTTGGGCGTTTGTTACCATTATGTCACCATCATTGTGGTAGGAATTAGAGGATTTAGTGATATGTATAAAGGAACAAGTAATTTTAAGGATAAAGTTCAAGCCTCTGTCAGCCCAAAAGAACCACTGTGGTCTCACTCTGCCAGTATTCTAGCATCATTTCATGCTATTTCCATAAACCCATCTGTGCTCCAGAAATTCTGAACCTCCAGCATTTCGGAGGCTGGGTCATGGTCTTTTTCACCTTCACAACTTTCTCTGCATAAAATGCTCTCACCTGAATGCTTTTTGCTTAGCTTATAGTTACTCATCCTGCAAGCATCAAGCTAGGTGGTCCTTTTACACTGGGTTAGGTATCTGTCCTTCATGTCATATGATGTCCTGGGCATAATTCAAACACAATAGTTATTAATTAATACAATAGTTTTCCTTATTTGTCTGTTTTACCTGCTTATGAACTTCTTGCTGATAGACTTTTTAATCGATGTCCTCTTATCACCTGGGACAGTGGCTGCAATAAGACAGCTAGCTATTCAATGCTGTCATTTTTCCACTCTATGGTTTTAGTTCTAGTTGTTTATTCTCCTTTGGATTTTCTTCCTCTTCTTGGTTTGACTTAATTCAGGGACCATTTTTAAAGTGAACGCTTTTATGACCTATTTAAACAATCTCTTTCACATTACACAGTGCATAACTACTGTCATAGCTTACGGAAAAACATGGGTTTCACGTGGGGCAGAGCTGTCTTTTAACTGGGAGACTTAGGGTGGGTTACTCCCTCTTTGAGCCTTGATTTCTTTATCTATATATTGTGATATCAGTACTGCCTCATATGGTTACATGAGCCATTACAGGTGGAGATACAGGAAAAAAAAATGTATGTAAACAAGCTGGCACTGTTGATGGTTGTAAAGATTTCTACTCTGACCACAGTGTAGTGTCCCAAGTCATAGATGATTCTCATCATTGATGGTTGATAATTATCTTTCATAGAAATGGGAAAAATAAAATTCATCCAGAATATTGACAATTATTTTCCCTGGAAACAAATCCACACTTTTGGAAAAATTAGAAAATGTTTATAGTATGTACTTATTTTTGAGATCTTCTCTTTCTAGCCCTCTTAACAATCTTGCCCCTTATGTCTTAGTTACATTTCACGATTTAAGACACTGGTGTTCAAATAGATTTAAAAATTTGCCCAACAGTTGTCAATAAGCATAAGGATTTTTAAAACTATTGCTATCTTTTGACTCAACAGTTCCACTTAATGGGACTTAAGAAACAAAATCAGAAGTGTACACAAAGATGTATTACTTACATATTTACTATGGGCTTATTTATAATTATTTAAATTTAAGAAAAAAAGCCCTGAATTTTCAAAAACAAGGGATTATTTAAATTGTATAGGCACATTCACAAGTGAAGACTTGAATCCTTATTCATTAACATGCCCTAGTATGTTTGTTTTTTAAAGTTTTTAAAATGAACATTATATTTTTCTAAGGATTCCTTCATTTGTAAATTTGAAAACTGAAGGTCAAAATTTTTTTCTCTATCTGACCTCTCCAATATTTGTATCCTCTGGTAACTACTGATCTGTTTTCTTTTTCTGGAGGTATATAAGGATTTCTGGTAGTTTTTGTGTAAGAAATTTTAGGCAAACTCAAACTAGAAGTGTGAATTTCAGCACAAGAAAAGCCATTATTAGAAAAGGGAGTCACTTATAGTATTCCAAAACAAACCTATCATTTCTGCAGAGCTGAACAGTTTACTTAGCCAATGAGGATATAAATATTTGCATATCTGATAGACTAATGCCAGCTCTAGATTTAACACAGTGCACAGCTGCTGTCGGCTGATGATTTTACTCCTGCGAACTCAAATATTAACTAAACCAAATGATAGACTTTTAGCTTCTGTTAATAGAAGTTTTACAAAGTGGCTTGAATACCTGAGTTAGAAGACATTCATGTTTTTCCAAGATAAATGTGATTGTTTATAAAAACTGCCCCAAATAGTAGTGTTAAAAAAAATGTTTGTTGTTAGAAGAAAATGCATGTCAAAAGACAGTGTTAGAAAAATGATGTAATGCAACAAACTGGGTTTTCAAACCACCCGGTTTTCCATAACATAAAAATAAATCCTGTCCACTCACTCCAAAAGGCTCTTCAGGATATTATTAGAAAATGTTAACTTTCCTTATTTCTTCCATTTTTCTGTAGACCCAATACATCTGAAATGTGTTAAACTCTTTGATCTATAGCAAATCAAGTGTTCTTTATGCTACAGGAAATTTTAAAAACTGATTTTTCAACTTTTAAAAATGATTGATTTTGACATAAATGTATAAAAAATCCATCCTTTTGCCTGCTTGGTTAGCACACCACAAGAAAAAAACACACACACACATACACACACAAAGCCTGAGGTGAGGTCATCCTCACAGAGATGTGGTGAGGGGAGTGCTCAGGGCAGGCGTGTTTTGCTTAGGCATCCGGAGCAGTATGATTAAAAAGCAATTTATGCCATGTCTCTTTCACACTAATAACAATTCCACGTGAAAGCTCTCCCAGAATAAATGTGCTATGGTAAAAAAGTTGGGTCAATTTTACATTTTCAAAAACCAAACACAATAATACACATAAAAATAGCAAACAATTAGTGAATGCTGTGCAAAGAGGAATGATTTGCTTTGGTGAAAGCTTCCAAGTTAGGGAACCTGAGTTTAGCCCCATTGATCTTAGGCATTATTTAATTCTTTTACTTTATTTGGCCTTTATAAAAATATGGGGAAATTATCCTTCCTTACTGAATAAGATTGATCAAAGATGTACTTACTGTCTCAGAAAATACTTTTGGGGCACCTGGGTGGCTCAATCAGTTATGTATCCAACTCTTGATCTTGGCTCAGGTCATGATCTTTGGGTTGTGAGATCACTACCCCTGTAGGGCTCCATGCTAGGCGTGGAGATTCTCTTTCTCCCTCTGCCCCAATTCCCCACCCCCCAAAAAACCCCTGTCAGTATTTTAATATGCTATTGAATACTACAAGATGTTGTTAATAGTGTGAGTTACAATAAACCACTTGATACTAGCTTTCAGAGAAGAAAGTCATATAAAGATAATTTGGACTTAAATTTGCCTTAAAATAGAATGGCTTTGAACCAAAACAAGTCAGTGTGGAATTGTCATTAAGTTGTCAGACAGGATGAGGAGAAGGTTCTAATTTTGCCTCTGTCCCCTATTAGGTGTGTCTCCTTTGGAAAGTTCTTTAAATTCTTTGTCTCAGGTTCCTGTTCTGTAAAATTTAGGCTTTGAACAGATTATATTGAAGATCCAGTTTTAAAATTCTATGTGTAGCACGAATCATAATTTATTCCCCTTTGGGAATATTTTATTTGACATTTCTTTAGATCATAAAGCTAATTAAAAATTTTAAGGGACATAATACAATAATGCAAGAAATCTGATCAAATTGAGAATAATCCTAAAAAAACTGTGTGTGGTAGGGTGGATGGGAATGATCAGTAATATTATATATAGGCAAATTCTCATATATATTTCTGGTAGAAACTTTGAAACCTTCTTTGGAAAGCTGGTGGGAAAATCACACTTTTTAAGATGAGCTCCAATGATTAAAGATGTCAAATTGGCTTAATGTAAGAAACTTGACTTGATACTAGGCCTAAATAAAGGAGGATGGATGGGAGCATCCCCTAACCAAAGCTTGGTGAAGATGCAGAACAATGGAAATTCTTTTTTTTTTGGTAAAACAATAGAAATTCTCATACAAACTGGCTTCTTGTGAAGTTAAATTTAGACCTGCCCTATGACCCAGCAACACCACTACTAGATATTTACCCAAAAGAAATGAAAACTTAAATCTATAATAAAAGATTTGATAGGAAATTTTATATCAATTTTGTTCATAATATCCCCAAACTGAAGAAATCCAAATGCACACGAATAGAATAGGTAATTGTGGCATATTCATGCAGTGAAATACTAACCAACAATATAAAGATATACTGATTCATTCAACAACATGGATAAAGCTCAAAGCCATTGTGTTGAGTGAAGGGAGACTTATATGATAACATACATTCTGTTACATGAAGTTGAAAAACAGGGAAAACTGTAAGTGAATGATGATTTGGTTAAAGGAGACATGAGAGAACATTCTTGGACTGTGAAAATAATCTATATCTTGATTGCGGTAGTGGCTATATTGATGTGTATATTTATCAGAACAAATCAGATTGTACTCTTAAGCTTTGTGCATTTAACCATATGTAAATTTTCCTTCAATTAAAAAAAAAAGGGTGAGGGAGGCTTTTATGGTAAATGGAAGAGTTGACAATGGAAGGATTAAGGACTTACCTTATAGAAAACAATAGGATGTTAGTGGTTTATGGGCAGGAAAGGAGATACTATTTACAGCAATGATTGGAAGAGGTGAATTCACTTAGTTCTCAAGTAGAGTGTTCTAAGTTTAGATAAAGCCTCGGTCTGTAGTCTTTTCACTCTGCCCTTCATGCTGATAGGAAACAAACAAAAAAGGAAAATAAATCTTCTTCATATTATATTATTCCTTATGATTTCAGAATTTCTAATAACACAAGCACCTCTTCAAGTTTGGAAAATAGTGGATATTCCTAGTCTGAAAGACTGGATTTGTTCTATATTGTTATTTTTAAGGCCCCCAAGTGATACCCCAAATTCAGTTTTTATACCTAACATCAAGAAGAACATGAAGAATTTGTTAGACAAAACAAGAGGATGGAAGTTTGCATACTAGAGAGCAGCTAGTCATTGAGATGTGGTTCCAAACATAGGCAACCACAGGGACTAATCACTTACCCCTTCCTCATACATTTTTGAGAGTGGATGCAGAGCCCTAGTTTTTAATTGTGTGTGAATTAAGTGTTCGTGAAAGTGAATGCTGATTAGTTTAGCCCTGCTAGAATGTATGTTTTCTGAGCACCTAGCCTGTTGTTGATCAGTAGGTTCTGTTATTATTAGGGTGGGAAGTGGGTGGGAAAGTTCATTTGTAACTGATGGGTCAGCTCAAATATAAACAGATTTTGACTCCAGGTTATGATACATGATACATATTTCTTTCATTAATAATCAGTTCAGTAACCTGAATCTGTTTTCTTATAATGTAACTTCACAAAATGCAAAATCACCTTGATTAATCTACTATAAATCAGGCTGAAAACTCCATTTTGATATAGATTAAAAAATACCTTCAACAAGTCAACTGCAGACTAGTAAATTAATTATTTATGTAAAGGGCGACCTGGGTGATTTATAGAGTTCTTTTGAAACAGAGCATAGTATTATAAAGAAACTATTAAAAAAAACCTTTATAGATAGATAGTTTCAATAACTTCCGAGTAATATGTTATTTTTTCATTAAACACTTTTTTGGGGAACAGCTTTTGGTCTAATTGTTATAGGATTTCAACTTAAACATCCAACAAAATCATATTTACCTCTCAAAAATATGTAACCTCTTTATTAAAAAGGCATCTAAGTCACTGTCTTCATATATTTGAAGGCCTGTTATGTAGAAGAGGGAGAAGTATTATTCTTGATTGTTATAGTGGGCAACTTAAATGGCAGAAGAGAGGGAGATTTCCAGGAAAACAAAAAAAATTGTAACATTTAGAGGATAGAAATGGTTGAGTTCCCTAAAATAGATGTTTATCACCAAGGGTCCATGCCTCTGAGGTTAGATAATGTCTCAGAAATAATGCATGGGGAATTGTGCCCCATGGGAGGAATTGAAGTAATTGAACCACAGACCTCAGCATTCCCCAGCAACTCCAAGACTATACCTACTTGATACACAAGAGGGTTTTGTTTTGTTTTGTTTTTTTTTTAATGATACTTTCTTTAGAAACAGGTATCTCTGAAAGAGTGGTTTCTAACATTGCCATTTAGAAAGGAGAATAGCTTAGAGCACTCCCTTCCTCAAAAATGAAAATCTTGGTAAGTGATTGTTCAGCCTTTCCTCCAATAGCTCCAGGAACTTAGAACTTGTTGCGATCCACCTCAATTTTGTATAACTCTAATTATTAACAATTTCTCCTTAACTATGCCAGCAGTTCTCCAAGGGTCCTTAAACCCTTTCAGGGGGTCCTTATAGTCAAAATTATTTTCATAATAATACTAAGACAGTATTTGCCTTTTTTACTTTCATTCTCCAACAAGATTTCAGTGGGGTTTTCATTGGCTGCATGACATATAACATCATAATAGATTGAATGCAGAGGCACATATGAGAATCCAGCTGTCTTCTATTGAACCAGACATTCAAGAGATTTTTGAAAAAAATGAAAAATAATGCCACTCTTCCTATGAAATTATTTTTGTCTTGGGAAACAGCTATTTTTCATCCAAAATGTAATATTATTTATGGTTGCCTGTAATGGGTTTATTTTATTTTAAAATGAATTGATAAAGATCTTTTTAATTTCTCATTTTTACATTTCAAATATAATAATTATCAACAGATACAGTCTATATAAATGAAATACATAGGTATCCTCAATATTTTTTTAGTGTAGACAGGTCCTTACATCAAAAAGTTTGGGACCTTCATGCTAGGTCAAAGTATACTTTTCTTCTAACCTTTGCCCATGCAACCTAGATCTTTGTAGGATATGTTCAATACAGATTTTATCTGAGAACCTTGCAAATACTTGAAGACAATGTACTAATTTAATTTCCTTGAGTGTCCCTTCTACAGATAAAGTGCTGTAAGTTCCTTTATCTTTATACATAGCATAGCATATGATTTTGAGTTTCCACACTATTTGATAGCTTTTTTTTTTTTTGAAACAGGGAGAGAGACAAAGAAATGAGGAGGTGTAGAGGGAGAGAGAGAGAGAGTCTTAAGCAGGCTCTGCACTGAGAGTGGAGCCCAACATGGGGCTCGCTCTCACAACCCTGAGATCATGACCTAAGCCAAAATCAAGAGGCAGATACTTAATGGACTGAGCCTCCCAGGCTCCCCTTGGGAGCTCTTTTTTAATGTGTTTCAGTGAATGATGTATCATCTTAAATATAGCTCTCAGAAAAGAGCAAAATATTACAGGTCATACTTTTTTTTTAGGATTTATTTATTTATTTATTCATGATAGAGGGAGAGAGAGAGAGAGAGAGAGAGAGAGGCAGAGACACAGGAGGAGAGAGAAGCAGGCTCCATGCCAGGAGCCCGATGTGGGACCCGATCCTGGGATTCCAGGATCATGCCCCAGACCAAAGGCAGGCGCTAAACCGCTGAGCCACCCAGGGATTCCCTGGGTCATACTTTTAATAGTAAAATGGGACCATAATCTTTATTATTGGAACTTTGCTAATATTCATATTGCATAAGATTGAATTAACATTTTTGGCAGTCATGTCACGATTTTTGATGTGCATGGAGCTCACAGCTAACAAAGGTTCTTAAATGATTTTCAGGCAAGCCACTACTTCTGAGCCACATTTTCCAATTCTTTTATCACAAGGATTTCCAAATCTCTAAGAATTATCTTTCTATCCAATGGAAGATTTTATTCCCTATTAAACTGAATTTTACTTTATTCAATATATTATTAAAACATGCTAGGATATTTTCCAGAACTCCATTGTGTCATCGTCTGATATATAGTTAGTTTTCTCAGCTTTGAGGCATTCAGTAAACATGGCATCTACATGTTGAATCAAATTATTGATGCTGGACAAAGCTAAGGGAAGAGAGGGAAGAATTCTATGGTCTATTACTGTGGAGCCTCTTTAATATTGAAGAAAGTTTTCCCTCTGCAGATTCATCAGTACTTTTCTTAGGAATCAGCCAAGACCTCAACTGTGGGTTCTCTCAGTGTCTTGAGCAAGACTACTCTCATGAGCCATAAAGTTTTTGATGACCTTTGGGTACTGCTGAGTTTCCTGTCACCGATCTCTTCACTTAACTCTAGACTATCCATGTCACCCTTTTATATAAAAAATGTTTACTCTTTTATATAAAAAATTATTATCCTTGGGCACCTGGGTTCTCCGTCTGTTAAGCATCCAAGTCTTGATTTTGGCTCATGATCTCAGGGTTTTGAGATCAAGCCCAATATCAGGCTTTGTGCTCAGCAGGGAGTCTGCTTGAGATTCTCTCCCTCTGCCCCTTCCTCCACTCTTGTGCTTGTGTGGCACACTCTCTCTCCCTCAAATAAATAAATAAATTTTTAAAAAAATTATTCTCTTTGACAGAGGAAGCAAAAAAAAGAGTTGAATGGTTTTATTTTCTGTTATCAGTTATTTTATACCTTCTGCCCTAAGTAGACCTTCTAACACTTTTCTCCTCTTTCTTTTGCTCTAGGTATAGCTTTAAAAGATTTCGTGTTGTCATCAGGGCCTCTCACAAGTCTCCATTCACTTTGGGTTTCCTACTTAAATGATATTGTTCCTCCGTGGAGAGTTACTTTCTTCACCAATGGTCCTGTACCCACCCCACCCCCACCTTTAATCTATTTACAGAATCTGCAATTGTCCAGTTGCTCTCTGGGCTACCACATGACCTATTTAGTTACCTCTCCCATCTGTATTGTCAGAATCTCATTTTTGAAAGTCTCCCTATTATCTTGAGCAGCTTTTGCTGTTATGAGTCACTGGCCTGAGTTCTTGCTTATCTTTCCATGTAACACTTTAAAATCACCTTTTCCAAAGTCTGTGGTACCAATGTAACTTTGCTCAGCTCTTTCTTATTTTGACTTCTTGAACTCTGAAATAACGTGGTCACTTTAAAAACATCTGATGTCTTTAAGTTCTTATATTTTTATGACATTTAAATGCCACATTTATTTTCAAAATTGATTTCTTGCTATCAAAAATATATTTGTCTTGTCTATGGGATAGAATGTAAATGTTTTATTTCCATTGCATGTTTGTTGGATTTTAGTATAACTTGCCATGTGCTAAATGCCCTATATATATGTTGACAGAATGCCAACTCTTTAAAATGTAATTTATTTCAATTAGAACATATTTTATTAGTATCAGTGTTCCTAGAATTATGTTAAGGTAAAACAAGAAAAATGTAAGACTAGGCCCCTGTCTTCAAATTACTTAGTATATGCTTATGAAGAAAAGGCAGAGTGACAAAACAAATAGCAAAAATAATCAGTGTGATAATGTATTTATTTGGTTAGCCATTCATTTAATTGACTTATTATGCATCTACTATATATCAGATTCTTTAGTAGACACCTAGGACACAAAGATAAATAAGATACAGGGCTCATGCTTGAGGAATGCCCTACAATGGAAGGGATGGGAATGAGGAATGTATATAATTATAATATGGTACTGTGAAAGCTAACAGAAATGCAATTGTGAGGCACTATGAGAATCCAAAGGAAGAGGAAACCAACTGATTTGTACCCCTCAGAATATACTTCACAGAAGAAGGGCAGAAGTTTCAACCATGGATTGGCTTTTACCAGACAGCAAGATGGAGAACTCTTCATAAAGGGAATAAGACAAAGCGTGGAGGTGCAAGAAACTGTGGGCAATGCTGCATGGCTGAGTATTTGCTTTGCTATATTTGAAGGTAAGGGCTAGAGGTGAGTGCTGACAAGCAGGGATTTAAACCAATGGTTTAAACCAATGGTTTTCCATTTGTGCCTCTGCAACCCCATAGAGATAGTAGGAGGGTGCTGTGCAACATGGTCTGATCTGCAGTGCTCTAGGCCTCTTGCCCCCACTGCCACCAGGACAGCTCCTCCTTGTTTTGTTTTGTTTTGTTTTGTTTTGTTTTACCTACTGAGCTTTGAGTCAGATTTCTGAAAGAATTGTTCTGGACTTTTTTTTTTTTTAATGAAACTCACTGCAGTGGACAAAAGGGAAATCCTGAAAGAGTTTAAACAGAGGGGCACATGATCATCCTAGTGGTGAGTAAAGGAGAGATGGGAAGCAGGAAGGCTATTTAGCGGGCCATTGCATTTACATGTTTATTCTTCTGAAATGTGTTTATCGCACACTGACCATTTGTGAAGTTAGGCTATAGGCTAATAGCATCCAGGACCATGAGAGTTGGAAGTACAGCAAGAGCTTTGTATTTGACAGCCTTATCACAGAAGCAGGACTTGAAGTGGTTCTCGAATGATGTGCAGGTGTTTAGGAGGTCTGAGCCTCTTTGTAAGTTTTTATTTTGATATGACTTCAAAATTATAGAAAAGTTGCTTTTTATTTACTTTAAAAATAACTAAAGCTTACAGAATGCCATATAGAAACATGAAAACATTCATATTTATGTTATTGTTTCTACTGCATTTCTATTTCTATAATGATAGAGATAAAGATGATGACTATTTGGATTCTTGAGTAATCCATACTGTGAACTTTCAGAACCTGAATTTTCGGGATAACATTACTCTCTTTTTAACCAAGATAAATAAAGTTCTTTCCATCTCAGTCACTGGACTCTCTAGTTAATGTGAATGTGAAAGATTAACCTGGGTCTATTGCCCTGCTTCCTGGTCCAGGTGGACATGGATGTTCAAGTGCCTCTAGGACTTGCATAGTCTGCTCTGGTGAGCTTGTCATTGGGTTATAAGAGGCTACATATCTGTGACACTCTTGAAGAAACTAAAAATAAACCCGTAAGGCCAATTGAATAACTGAAATTCTACCTAGAGGTTGGGGTGAATTGAGAAGAATACTTTGTGGCTTACTGTGTGACAGGCAATGTGCTTGTCTCGTTTTTCATTATTTTAATTAATTCTCAGATCAAAGAGAAAAACCATTATTCTTATCACTTTATCAACTATGACTCAGAGTTGTTCTCTAACTTACCAAGACCACAGATAGTAGTAGGTAACAGAGCTGGGATTCAAGGCAGGGATGGTCACATTCCAAAGATCATACTCTTAACCATTAATGTTATATTATCTCTTGAGGATTAAAGCCTATGCTCAGAGCGGAGATTTATCTAGAAACTCCTTTGGGAGAGGCTTGTGGAAATTTGACAGCTCTAGTGGTTATCTTGGCCTCAGATTCTCACAGCCCTATCCCTTAGGCCTGCCTTGTGACACTATTCTATCAGTTAGGAATTGTGTTCTGCTGATAGTAACAGAGATAGGAAAGTCTGAAGCCTAATAAGTTAGAAGTTTTCCTCTCGTATGAAGGAATCCTGTAAAAGGGCAGGCAGGCCAGGCAGGTGGACTTCCCAGGGCATCAGGAGCCTGAGTTCTTTTATTTTTATGTTCCACCATCTTTAGCACCAGTCAGTAGAAAGATGGTGACTGAATCTCCAGCTGTCACAGCCAGGCAGGAAGAAATGGGAAGGAAAACGTTTCCAGCCGTCCATCAATTTATTAAAGAGCCTTCTCTGTTAACTTCTCTTTGACCAAGAAAAAAAAAAAAAAAACACACACACACACACATAATCATGTGCAAATGCAAAAAGGGGGCTGGGAAAAAGAATCTGTTGGCTGAGCACAGTTTCTCCCTAAATAAATGTAAGATTATTACAAGAGAAGAGTGGAATGACTATTAAGAGGTTAAGAGGAGAGCTCGTTTTCTGTGGCACATTTTTCACCTAGAAAGGAGTTTATTTCCTGGTTCAAAAGATGTCCTATGAAACCTGTGTTGGATCTCTACTCTGACTAACTGCTAAAAACCAGCCTAGTGAATTACAACATATTTTTTACAATTTTATTCATGAAATTGACAGCCACTCTCTTTAATTCTGGATCTGAAGAGTTAGAACCTGCTTAGGAATATTATTTTGTAAATAGTCTTTGAATCTTTGACCTACGTGGTTCTAATGGCACAGACAGATAACTCTTGTCTTCGGCATATGCATAAAGAACTTGAAGCCAAAGAGACTAACAACCTTTGTTTAAGTTGAGGCTAGACCTTGTAATATGTGACAGGTAGTTCAGTGACTTAATCATTGTTTTCCTAGTGCATCTTTTTTCAACCTTTGCAGGTCATTCAGTCAAAAGCCAAGCTTCTCAGAGATGGAGGAAGGCCTAAGATCCTTATGTATCTTGAGAAGATTATTAAAAAATAAAAGGCATACCAAACTAAGCCTGGTAAATTGTAACTTTCAAATGTTACATTTGAAAATGCACATTTTAAATCTTTATAAGTAAACTGTTAACCTTTACAGCCATCTTGCAGCACCCATACATACACACACACAGCTAATATCCTCAACAGCCCCACAATGCTATATTATTGTGTAAATCCTAGTAACAGCATTTATTTAAAACATTAAATACTAAGGTCAAAGTGTTAGGAATGGCTAAGCTATGCTGGAGCAACGAACAACCCCAAGATTTCAGGGATTGCATACAATCAAAGTTTTATTTTTCTTTCATGCAAAGTCCATTACAGCTCCTCATTTTTCTCTAGGGAGACCTGGTGATTCAGCAGTTTAGGCCGACTAATGCTCCCCTTTCCCAAGAGTGCACTGTCAGGGACATAGGGCCTCCTTCTATTACGGAGGGACAGAGGTATAATAGAGAATCTAGAAGTGACACAGATCATTTTGCTCACTTTTCATTATTTATTTATTTTAAAGATTTTACTTATTTATTCATGAGAGAAAGGGGGAGGCAGAGGGAGAGGCAGGCTTCTTGCAGAGCAGCGAGCCTGATGCAGGGCTCGATCTCAGGACCCTGGGATCACAACCTAAACCAAAGGCAGATGCTGAACCACTGAACTACCCAGGCACCCCTCCTTTATTTATTTTTTAAAAATGATTTATTTATTTAGAGAGAGAGTGCACATGTTTGTATGAGTAGGGTGAGGTGCATGGGGAAGAATCTCAAGCAGACTCCTTGCTGAGTGTATGCTCCAGGCTCCATGTGGGGCTTGATCCCATGACCCAGGAGATCACCACCTGAGCAAAAGAAGGAGTTGGACACTTCCCAACTAAGTGACCCAGGGGCCCCATACTTTTCATTCTTTAGATCTAGTGATATAGGTTGCCAAATTGCAAGGTTGCTAAGAAGTGACTTTTCTAAAATCCTGGGAGGAGAAAAGAAGATGATGAACATTATCTGTCCCTTAGTCCAACAATGGGACAGTTGTTTAATGTTTGATGAACATTGTCTTCCAATCCTGCCAGGATTTCTCTCTGACTTGTTGTATAAAGTTAGTCTAAATTTGAGGCCGTTAATGAATCTGATGTCAAGACCAAATGATTCTGCCTCCCTCTTGCCAAATCTCTCCATGATTGGCCATGATGGAGAGTTCAGGAACACCATTAAACAGAAACAACAAACATACTATGTAAACATGGGTTTCTGGAACTGATATGTCAATAGTGAAGCAGGTACTCAATACATAATTTTGAATGAATGTTGGATGGATAAGTAGATTTTTCTTGGAAACAGCTTTCAAGTTTGGGCACTATAATTGGATATAATTTTTGTCAGTTGGATATCTACTCTGTATTAATTACTAACAGAGTCCAATTGAAATTTCCTATGAAAATAGGAAGCTGAAAACTCCCTCTGCGTGCTTTGAATACTTCATCCAAATACTTCCAGTTAGAGTCACCAACAAAAGAAAAGGAAAAACCTATGCCCTAAGTGAAGGGACAAAGTATTTTGTGAGCTACCATGTACACATAGGATATCTAATGACTTCTTACTCTCCTTTCTCAATGGCTATAGTTCATTGATAACAGGTCTTTTTATGTCCCTCTATGTTCTTCTCTTTAAAAAAATTGAAATTTTGAAGTGGTGAATTAAACCATTTTCTTCCATATTGTTTGATTTATGTACCATAAACTTCAGTAGATTTCTCTACCTTTAGATACTAAGTAATAATTTTGAAAAGAACAAAAAAAAAAGCAGCATTGCACTGGATAGAAGGTTGCACATTTTTATATCACAGATGGAAAAGAAAACTAAGGAGAAATTTTAGTCTAGAACATCCATTTGAACATGTGTGTGGATTTCCTAACTAGGAGTCTAGATATGCTTCCTATATTGCTTCTGTTTCATTGAGCACCATTTAGGGAAATATAGTTGACCCTTGAACAATGAGGGGGGTTAGGGGCACTAATCACCCACATAGTCGAAAATCTACATATAACTTTTGAGTCCCCCACAACTTAACTACTAATAGCCTACTGTTGACCAGAAGTCTTACCGATAACAGTTACTGCACATTTTATATGTATTACCTGCTGTATTCTTAGAATAAAGTAAGTTAGAGAAAAGAACATGTTATTAAGAAAATCATAAGGAAGAGAAAATACATTTATAGTATGGTACTGTATTTATTTAAAAAAAGTCCATGTATAAGTGGACCTGAGCAGTTCAAGCCCATGTTGTTTAAGGGTTAGCTCTAGTAGCCATGAAACTGAGTTCTACTCGTTTTCACCTCATTAAGGCTGGTGAACA